>NW_020175441.1:147068-167427 GCF_003031525.2 Neophocaena asiaeorientalis asiaeorientalis | reverse complement strand
CAGACCGTGACCTCTGTTTTCTCCTACCCTCAGCCATGGGATCTCCTGGTTCTTGGGCTTTCCGACTCTAGGGCTCATACCAGGTAGATCACCCTGATTCTCAGGCCTTCAGACTCTAAGTGAATTATATCACTGGCTTTCCTGGTTCTCCAACTTGCAGGCTGCATATGATGTAATATTTTAGTCTCCATAATGGTGTGAGCCAGTTCCTGTAATAAATCTCCTCTTACATATCTATCTATATCTATCTTATTAGTTCTGTTCCTCTGAAGAACCCAGACTAATACAGATTTTGGAGTTGAGAGTAGTTCTAGAGGAATATAATTTTAAGGATGAGTTTTCAGAATTGCTTTTGGGCTTTTTGAATTAGCTCTCTAGTCCTATTACATTTAAAGTTGCTGATGACTTACTGCCAGTAGTAAAGAGAGCACTGACAGTCCTCAGCATGAACTGTTTATAGAGTTATGTAAAACATCTCCACTTGATACTCCTAATCAACGACTTATAAGAAGCAAGTTAGGTGATTCTGTATATGATACTTTCCATCATTTTTCAAAAATTAAGTAATGTGATGATGTTGATTGGTTGCTCCTCTTTTTCTGGACAAAATGCTAAAAGGATGAGCTCCGGGATTCAAATTCTCAGCTCAAACCCTATATATGTGACCTATGAGCTCCTAGGTGTGCTCTGAGGAAGAGCCTTATCTCCTATAGCTCCTATAGTTGAAATTGCTGAAAATAAAACACAGGACCTTATCCTGCTATTGGCTGAATTACAATTCAAGTAGAATCCCAGCCTTGTAAGGTGTCTATTGTTAAAGTGAGGGGATTGATTAGGAAAGAATGGGATCCTGTAAGTTGGGATGGGGGTATGTGGGCAGATTCTGATGAAGCACATATAATAATTCTCACTTCAGATATTCCAGTTCTGAACACTATCTCTTACACATGGGAGAATCAATAAGTAGATATTTATTGCACAGATGGTTATTGCAGCATTATTTATACTGACTAAAAAAAGCTAATGAAGAGAATACCCAAAATAGAGGAATGTTAGAATAATTATGGTACGATGCTATTGTGTGCAACTGCCAGAAAGAGTGAATAGATGTTGATACCAGTTAGCTGAATTTCCACAAAGTATTTAAGTGTGAAATCAACATGCGTTAGTGTGCATAATTTTTAATAGCAAAACAATTACATGTGTAAATGTATTTGTATGTATGTATGTGTATCTGTTTACTTATAACCATTTAGGTTTGGATAAAATAATGAAAGACATATCCTTGTCAACCTAGGTTTTCTAGAGGAGAGTGATGAGAATGAAATACAAGAGGAGTGGGGAGGGGACAATAAGCCAATATGACAAGAAATTTAAAAGGCTGCACTAAAGCAAAGAGACACAAAAACACAAAATCTAGCAAGTATGTTATCGTATTTGTATAATTATCTATAATGAAAGATAAGTATAAAAACCATAATTTATAAAGACCATGAAAGGAGTTAGTCTCAAGAATTATTTGGTAAGGTGAACCTTAAATCGTTGGAAAATGATAGGTGCCAACAACACGATTATTTTTAACATGAAGTTCAAATCTAGCAACTGAGAGATATTAATGTTCAGGTCCTCCTCAAGTATATTCTGATTCATTCAATATTTCATTAATATAGCAGCAACAACAAGCAAGTACTCAAAGATCTACAGTGGGTGAAAGATTTGCAAACACTTCTACCCACCACTAAAGCAGGACCTATTCTCCTATTGCTAAACTGTGGTGTTTTTCTTTTGGAATAAGCTTCCAGAATAAAAGGACACAAAATAGAGTGGAAAGTTCATGTATTTTAGGGTTAGCCAGGCCTCAGTTTTATTCCAGGCTTTGCCACCACTGTCTGTAATCAAGTTGATGTTGACAGTAAACCCACACTTATTATCTTTCCATTAATCTGTCTTTCATAACTGCATGTCTATAGCTGTGAGTTCCAGTCAGATGGTGTGAGTAAGCACAGGTTAGCCACAAGGGGAGTTTATCATAGCCTAGAATAGTCGCTGTGGGACCTCGAGTTAGATATTTTCCTGTTTCCTCATCCGTAATGCGGAGGTAAATAGCAATATTACTCAAAAGATTATTGTAAGGGCTTCTCTGGTGGCGCAGTGGTTGGGAGTCCGCCTGCCGATGCAGGGGACACGGGTTCGTGCCCCGGTCCAGGAGGATCCCACATGCCGCAGAGCGGCTGGGCCCGTGAACCATGGCCGCTGAGCCTGTGCTCCACAACGGGAGAGGCCACAACAGTGAGAGGCCCGCGTACCACAAAAGAAAGAAAGAAAGAAAGAAAAAGATCATTGCAAGAGTTCAATTAGATAGTAGATGTAAAGCACTGATTAGGGTAGTATACACATTAAAAAGTGTTCAATAAGAACAACTAGACTAAGACAGTAATATCTAATTCAGTCATAGATCATAGATTTAGGGAAAAATGACTGGGACAAATCTCAACTCAGGACTAATATTTTGGACTTTGTGTGTGTGCATGTGTGTGTGTATGTGTGTGTCATATCATGATGAAGATTGAGTGTTATGAATTGCCAAGGAATTTTCCACATTGAACCTAATAAGTATGGAAACATAGATAAATATAGAAAGGTGGAAATAAAAGCAAACTTAGAAATTTAAAAATTTTCCTGATTAAAGACATTAATGAGTTTCCAACCATGAATTCTTTTTTTTAGGGTGATTACAAGGAACTTTATTCTTATTTATAATAAGTTGAACATTGATTTACATCATAGAAAAAGACAGGTTTAGGAAAAAGATAGTGTTCTGTTCTGCAAGTATAAATTTTCCATCTATGTCATTATTATCCTAAATGTAGTCTACACTATTAAGAAATTGATTCCACTTCTCTTATTTTGCCTTTTTTTTTAAACAGAAGAACCAAAACCATACTTTAAATTTTGTTGGTAATAGTTATACACATTAAGATGTGGAAATATTGTATTTAGTATACACTTCAAAATGCCATTTTATTGATAACTACTTTTGAAAAAATATGTTTGATTTCTTAATAAGTTGACCAATCAATGGAATGATTTTAGAGTAAACTTCTTGAATAAAAATAAAACTTTTTTCCAAGCTGATAGGATGCTTAGACTGATAGGATGAGAAAAAAAGCTGAGTCTTTGTTACGTTTTCTGTAGAATCTTAGACAACCATGCATTCTTTACTGTCATGCAGCGTATCATCTTTTATGTGCATTGTAGCATACCAGCATTACTTTCTGTACAACTTCCAGTAAATCATTTGCTTCCATTGCTTCAGGTTATCAGAAAGGGTCTTTACTAGAGAAACTCTTAAGTTCAGTTTTAGAATACTCTGACTTTATGACTGCAAAAGAGCTTAATTCCCGGTTTTCTACTCTGAGTCAACACGTAAGAGAATTATGAAAGACCTTCTGGCTGTGTCTCTGTATTTATTTTCTGCCTCCAAAATCTTTCTCCTTCTCATCCATTATCCCTATTCTTCAAGTTTCTTCTCCAAGTATTTCTTTAATGACCTTCGTATTGCCTTCATTTTCCTCCGATGAGAGATGCAAAAATGGAATCTAGACTAGAGAAATAAGATAATCCCAACTTCAGTACTAGTAGCCCAACTCTTTAAAAAATTGTAACAGTTGTTTTTTCTTCCTTTTTTGAATTCCTCTACAAAAGTTTTTCTCATACTTCATTGTACCTCCTCCATTTCCTATGTTCTCATGCTTCATTGTACCTCCTCCATTTCCTATGTTCCAACTTTTATCCCATCAAACTTTATCTCATTCCTGTTAGTATGAGATCCCAGATTTTGAAATGACTTCTTTCCCATTATTTCCATTGGAAGGAAGGGGAAGATTGGGCAGTCTCTTTGCCAAAGAAATGCTTGACCCAGTGTTTGTTTGGAGGAAGGAAAACTCACAGTAACAAAGCACCTCCCAATATTACACCTTCTGCTAGTAATATCAGAAATAGTGTGAACTCTTGATTCTCAGCCTTCTTTGGATCATCTTCTGAAAGAAGAAAGGGCAAAAAAGAAAGTGAATTTTGGAGAAGGAAATTAGTAACTTGAGAACTTTATCCATGAGAAGACTCTTTTTAACCTTAAAAATTGCCCTGTTCACCACTTACATCACTGTTCCCTGGTTATTCTGATCTTTATTAATTACTTAGACTCCTAGGCTCTACAAAACTTTTTCTCTTACTGCCCCTAGCCTAATTTCTCCACCTTTAGTACAGCTTTTTCATTTCTAAGCTCTTCAGTTATCCAGTGCCTGGTAATTCATACTGGTACAAATTTTGTCCAGCATCTTAGCTCTTATTTGTGGCATTAGTATGACCTACAGAGAAGGTGATCAACAAATATTTGTGGAGTAAATCAGTGAAGAACTCCTTGATCCTTGGCCTTTCAAAATGCCACACTGCAATCTTTGTTACCTGCACAATATTCTCCTTTGAAGCACCGAGTGGTGATGCGAAGACAGGTCCAACAATCCAGGATAGGGCCTTCAGTCACGACTGATAGAGAGAAGAAAGATAGTTGGAAGGGAGCCATGGCATGGAGTTTCCTTAGCTCAGACACCAAGTATGGGTTAGATCTCAGGCATTTCCATTGGTTACATTGCTGTGACTTTCTTCTTCCCCTAGCAATCAATTTTTTTGATGGGTCAAAACCCTAAATAATTTAAGTCAGATCTCTGGGAAGAAGTAGGAAAATGATGGCTCAGCTTATATTGGTGCTTTGGGTTATAAACTATACTATAGAAGGCCTCTTACCACCTCTAAAATCTCTGGGGTGTCTGAGATTTTATAAACTATATTTTGTTGTCAGAGATCGTTGATATTCCCCCTTGTAGCCAATAGCTCTAGGAATTGTGTTCTCAACGTGACAAGTAGAAGAGATAGGGTCATATAGAGCACAGGAGATGGGAAAATATGGCTGAAACCTCAAGACATCACATATACTGTACGTACCATAATCTTCAGAACAAGCTAAAAGAGAATCAGAAAGATCTAATGAGCTTAGAATCAACTTAGTGTTTGCCATATTTATACCCAAGTCATCATTATTTAGTTACCCATTAAGTTCCAGCCACCCCTCCACCCATTCTAAATTATTCTAATGTGAAATCATATTCCTCCTCTCACCCCTCCTTTCCTATTCTTTTCACATAATTTCAGTGTTGTTAGATAGACATCTTATATTACCAACTTCAGAGAAGTTCTTTAATAGTTCTTTCAGTTTGGATTCCAGGTTTTGGCGGACATCGAGAAGCTTAACTTGAAGGATAAGGGCACCTAAAGAGGGGTGGAAGGGACATCAGAAAATAGGGGTGGCCTATCCCTTCATAATTTAATCCTAATTGTTTTGCCTTGTTTTCCCCAGTGAATTTTTCTCATACTTTCTTGGGTAGTCCAGTCTCTTAACATTGAAACAGTACCTCACCTTTCCATGTTTCATTGCTCAGTTTATAAAGTTCATTCTTCAGCCACGTTCTCAAATTGACAACCTTTTGAACAGCTAGAGAGGAGGGGTGAAGGAACATGTGGGAGAATAATTACATTTATGGAGGAAATTATGTGGGCCCAGGCGCTCTCTTCCCTACCTCCCTTCTCCCTTCAACCCCCCAAACTCTCAGGGACTCGAGCTTCCCTCACCCAGCACCCGAAGCATCTTGTCACTGTGGGAGACCTTGAAGCTTAAACGGATCATCTTCTTAATCTGCCGTTCAAGCAGATGAGTTCGGCCAGGGACTTCTGAGGGTACCAGCTTTACCAGCAAGGACTTAGTATCCTCGATGAATTTGGGGTCACATTCCAAACAGCATTTGACCCCGTGGAAGGCTGCCAGGGACAGGGGCAGGAGCAAGAGCAGCCGCAGGTCCCCCATTTCCTTGCCCCGACCACCCTTGCCTCAAGATCAGGTTGTCCTGGCAACTAGTTCACCAAGTTCCCTTTCCTTCAAAACTCCAGGAATGAGAGCCTCGTCCTGGATAGTCTGACTCCACCTTCCCCTCTGTTTCCATCCCACTTCTAGGCAATCTCATTTCTCTAAGGATCTTCAGTTTTCTGACTTTTATCCTTCATTCCAGAGAGGGAACTTCCAGTGGGAGAGCAGATACCTGAGTTCTGAGTGTGGAACAGAGAGAGAGAGAGAAGTCTTGTGCTCACACAAGCAGAGTTCCGTGCATGGAGATATCTCAGAAAAAGTCTTTAACTCTTTGCCTTCCTGTGTTCTTAGTAAATTCCCACACTCCTGCTGATCATTGAAGTAGTATCTCAATAGCAGTGGATGTTGGAAGAGATCTCTTAGGACTTTAGATTGCTTAACCCAAGCTCTGCTTTTATAGAAGAGGTAAGAAAAACTTGGAATATTGAGCTTCTTGGGGTCCCAGTCCCTGACGTTAGCAGTATTGTTGAAAATTAGCAGTGGGGGTCTGCATATAATTGATAATCATTGATAATAATGATTTTGATACAATTGATAATTCCTCAGAAATTTAGGCTACCTTTGTTTGTAGGAATATTTCTCCAGCTATGCTCTATAACCTTTTTATATATCATTCTTCTTTTAGAGAATCTGGAGCCAGGAGACTAGAAACAACAGTTGAGGAATACATAGTGATGAGTGAAACTCCAGTAGTGTTCAGGGTTCTTTAACAGGCACCTCTTGAAAGTGCTGATGACACACTTTGTGTAACATATAAGAAAATAACTACAGTTATCATGGGCTGTGTTCTCAGGACACTTCCATGGAATGTGGACAAATAAACATGTTTTTCCTTCAGTTTAAGGCTCTTTGAATAAGAATTTTCTTTGTTATATGAAGAAATTAAGGCTGCTTTGCAGACTTTCCAGAGTACTAGTTACCTCTTTTATAATATATTGCATGTATGGCTGTGACCCCTGGAAACTAGGAAACCCTGGGATCTTCAAAGGTTGGTGGTAGATTTTAGACGTAAGGTATGGGAGAGTCCTGGGGTAGAAGGTTGTGAGGGAAGTTAAAAGAACTACCACTAATTATATGCCTTCCATGTGCCTGATTTTGTCTTAAAAACACTGTAGATGGAATGTCCCAAGTCCTCATGGATGGCACAGCAATACTTGGAGAGGTTATTTCCATTTTATAGATAAGAAACTGAGGCTTAAAATAATTCAGTGGTTAGGGATCTGGATTCAAACTCATGTCTGTTTAACTCTAAACTCTATATACTTTATCTACTGCCTCAATATTTTCTGGGATAAAACAGAAAACAATCTCTTGGAATTTGATAAATTAGAAGATGGTGGGGGGGAGGGAGTATAATTGAAATCCTTTGATGTTCCAGAACTGGCACTTCTCCACTCTGGTTTTATGTTCCCTTGGCTAGATGATCTCATCTTTAGATGACCCCCAAAGGATTTTCACAGGCTGAGGTCTGAAGGTATGTGTGGTAATGGTATTAAAGTAACTCCGGAAACCAAAGTTGGAGACTAAGAGGGTTAAGAAACTTGGCAGGCAGGTGGCCAAGTATGAGGAAAGACTATTCTTCAAGAGAAAACACATGTTATAGATGAGATATTTTCCAGTTAACAATACGTGCCTTTACTTTTGGATTAGACAGGTTAAAGGGAACACTTTATCATACTACAGAATAATTCTACCTCATTCCATGGCACATTTTCTTGACCTTGACCTAGTGACCCATCTACCATTTTTGTTCTTGCTTTACCCTCCCAGCTTAATTTGCAACCCAAGATTTTTAGGATGAGAGAAAAAATAATTTGAGTTTTGTATAGTCTTGGGAAGACTGGAAATAACAAACCATTTCCTAGACAGACAGGTAGAGCTTGAAATTGAAAGGTGCATGTAAAAGGGGAAACAGTGGAGGAACTATCATTTTCATGGAGTAAACAGTAGACAGAAAACAACAATGTGTGCTAAGGTAAAGAAAGAGATACACACAGAGGTCTGGGGAAGACAGAACAGCACTAAGTCTGGAGGAATTTTTTATAGAGAGGCCGGGTCCAGGAGACTAGAAACAATTAATGAATATATGGTTATGAGTGGGACCCAGTAATGTTCAGGAGCCTTTAGGGGAAGCATCGTGAAATTACTGATGATGGTGTATATAACATGTAAGAAAATAACCACAGTTAACATGGGCTAGTTCTTTGGATTTCGTATATGAAAAGTATTTTAGCTTTGGAAAAGAAGAGCTGTCTGGAAATTGATTAATAATATAATGATGACATTACCTAATTAAAATAATAGTACTTGTGTCAGGGAGGCAAAAGGCTAACACCCAAATCCTAGAGTGGTAATGCTAGTGTTTGGTTTGGATCCGCATCAAGGGGGTATGATTTATGGTCAGTGTGAATCTGTAGAATAGCTACCTGAGCTCCGTATTTGCCTCAAATAGTATAAAAGATACATAACAGCACATGCATTCGTAATATTGTACCAAATATATACTTGCTTGTTTGTTGTTCTTACAGAGATAAGGTATTCATGGGCAGCGTTGTGGGGTTTTTTTGTTTTTTTTTTTTTTTGTCGTACAGCACTATCAATTAGAGAGTCCCTCTTTTAAGGGCTAGAACCAGATGTGTTGTAACATTTGGCCTTTGTTACAAGTCATATAATGCACTGAGGTTTAAAATCTGAAGAACAAGTTTCATAAAGAAGAGCGAGAAGCTTCTCACGGTAATTTGCCCACGTTCCATGGTGGATCCCAGATCCATATAAAAAATAAAAATAATGAATCTCTGTCCCTAAAGCTTCTTACATCATCTTTTCTCCTGGGTTATCTGTCCCAGCTGAGCCCTGCTGCATTGCTTTTCTTATCGCTTCACTTGATTATCTACAAGTTTGTCAAATGATCTGGATATTTCTTATAGTCAGGTGATGTTAACTTCTTTCCTGATTGTAAACTGAGACTAGGAAGCCATTATTTGATATTTGGCTATGTTATAAATTATCTTTCTAGGCAGTATAATAATCATAGGTTTAAATATTTAAATAATTACTATGTGTCAGATATTTCACATGTAAAATAATTTCAATTTTTCTGTATTCCTGTTCATTTACATTCCATTGTCATTAAGCCAATCTCTCCATATTCTACTCATCTTTTAGGAAAAGTCATAAGGTTTGAGCCTGGAAAACTTTGAAGAAATCTCTACCTGATAGGAAATCAAACTAAAAGAAAGTTGATCCAATCAGTAGGGATTGTGGGAAGAATGAGGGGGAGAGAAGTAAAGGAAGCAGAAGATGTGTGTCACAACCTCTTCTCTCTGGGAAGGTCCCAGGAGGGAAGATATATTAGGTTAAAGGAAATAATGAGGGGAGAGAAGCTTTTGCCTTGCATCCTTTAGCAGCTCTGAAAACTACACCATTACCCACACGCAGATAATAGTACCTAAGGAAAAGCCTGTAGGACTGGATAATAGAAGACACTCCTGAGACAGTGCCAGTTCCCACATGGCATGGAAAAACGAATATGTTCCCACTGGCTGCTAGGCAAGTGAACTCAGGATCTGACTGGGGAACTTGCCAGTGTGTATCATTAAAGCTTTAGGTAAAGGGTCCTTTGTCTGAGATCTGGATAGCAAACCACCAGGCCAAGAAAGGAAAAGGAGTCTGCAGCAATCCCCAGGGCCTCGATGGGACCAAATTGTTAGGAAAGGCCACTAGACCCCAAGGAAAGAGAGAACAGATTCGAAGTGTTCCACTTGCAGAGCTTCTCAGCAAACACTGCAAGAATAGTGAGAGGTAGGGTGGTACCAACTTTACCTTAAAGATACCAACACATTGTCAAAGAATGAAGCAGATATCCTCAAAGTTAAAAAAAAAAATGCTGTCATGCCAGGGAACACACATCAGTGAAGAAATTCACTGCAAAGTTCACTGAGGAAGAAAACGCAGGGGTTTTAAATACTAGAAAGAGAGTTCATTTTTAACATACTTGGTAAGATGGATTGAGTCCACAGTTAGGTAAAACAAGCTTGATTTTTCAGTGATTAGGAAGATATTTTAATTAGGCCCAAGAAAGGTCTAGCATCCCAGAGTTTCTCAGTGTTCATGGTTTCTTATCAGTTTCAGGAGGTTGAGCTAGCTAGAGTGGAAAATATAACAGTTTTATATGTCCTAAGTAGGTGCTGTTATAAATGGAAAACTTTCCTCAACATGCTATGCACCCATGGGCCCCCTTCAACCATGGGGGTGGTTCATGAATTAACATAGGACCCCCACCTCCCCATTCTTAGTTTCCATTTTACATAGAAGCAGGGAAAGGGGGAAATATGAAAAAATGATTCCTCCAAAGGAAATTTAGTTACCTTAAGAAAATGTTCAAATTTTGGGGTGGGATCAAATTTATCATATTGTTCTAATATTTCTTTTTTTTCCTCTCCCCAGTGAGGTAAGAAGTAAGGTTTCCAGAGAAAGTTCAGACCAACTATAGACTATGAAGAGGCTATGTATCCTTTGTATATTGGAGAATAGTGTAAATAGGTGAGCTTGCAACATAAACGCCACAGTATTTAGTACTCACCACAAGTGTGCATTACTGTTTCCTTTACATAAAATATGAGCCTGATATTCAGAGACGCTAAGGGGAGTGTTGAAGGTCACACACCTAGTAAGGGAAAAATTTGGGGTTGTAACAGACATTTGTCTGCCTTCTAAGTCCATGTGTTTCCAAAATACCAAGATGTCCCTTGAACAGAGTTAATTCAAGGTAAAAATCATCACTGCCTCTAATTAGCAAGAAGAGAGACCCTCAGGAAATTATTTTTGTGAGAAAAGAAAAATTATTTCTCATTTTAAACAATAAATGGAGTCTGTAATCCCAATAATCTTTTAATATTTCTTCTCACTTCCAATTCTTTTTCTTCCTTTTAAGTTACTTGTACAGAGAATATGAAGAACATTTATGTTCACCTGTAGCTTCTTTGCTTGTCAATTGCAGTACTCAATTTTCTTTAATATTGTATATAAAAGGCATAGGTTTTAATCTAGTTTACCTTAAGTAAATACTAGGCAAATGTAGTACTACTCCTTTTCTCCCTTCAAATGAAATCAAAATACAATAATATAAACAGCTATAAGAACACAATATCCAATAACAAGAAGTAACATCGTTGAACGCATAATCTGTGTCAAATAGTGTATATTCTTTACACGCATGATTTTATAAAATCCTCATGCTAAGAGATTAGTACTATCAGCCCCACTTAGAGATGGGAGAACTGAGAGGGAGTAAAGTACTTTGCACTAGAGCACAGAGCTCTGAGGTGGTATAGCTTGCATTCTTTTCTTTTATCTGTTTCACTTAAGTTTATACACCTATTATTGCATGTGTGACAGTAAAGAGCCACTTTTCCTTTCTACAAAAGAACAGTTACATAGAAAGCCATTTATACCTAAGGTCCTGATTTTATAGGCTAAGGATATACAGTAGTTCATATTCTTCTTGGTTCTGTTTCCAAACCATAGTCTGAAATTGTCCACTTCTTTCCTTCTCAGATTCCACCATCACAGTGCAAACCACTATCGCCTCTTACCTGGAGAGTATTACAATATCCTCTCCTAACTGGCCTCCCAGTCTCACTTCTTGCCCCACATGTCCATTCTTCCCACAGCAACCAGAGTGGGCTTATAAAAATGTAAATCAGGTCATTCCCATCTTCTGTTTCTGTAACTTTCCACTGCACTGAGAACAAACAAGCTGGCCTGCAGGGCCTTCTATGATATGATGTGGCACATGTCCAGATAGCTGTGTCCATCCTGGGCCACTCTCCCTCACAGCTCTTAGGCTCCAGTCTGGCCTCCTCTCACGGCTGAGCACTCGCTATTCCATAAGCCAGGAGCTCTGTTATCTCACATCCCCATGGCTGGCTTCTGCTCATCCTTTAGACTCCAGCTAAGTATCACCTCCTCAGAACGTCCTCTCTGACTACCCTTTCTACAAATACCTCTGCCTTCCCTCATTCCAATTCTGCTATTTTCTTTTTTGAAGTATAGTTGATGTACAATATTATATAAATTACAGGTCTGCAATATAGTGATTCATAATTTTGAAAGGTTATACTCCATTTATAGTTATTATAAAATATTGTCTATATACCCTGTGTTGTATAGTGTATCCTTGTAGCTCACTTTATACAAAATAGTTTGTACTTCTTAATCCCCTACCCCTGTATTGCCCCTCCCCCATTCCCTCTCCCCACTGGTAATGACCAGCTTATTCTCTGTATCTATGAGTTTGCTTCTTTTTTGTGTTATTCCGTAGTTTGTTGTGTCTTTTGGATTCCACATGTAAGTGATATCATACAGTATTTGTCTTTGTCTAAATTATTTCACTTAGCATAACATCCTCGAAGTCCATGTTGTCTCTAATTTCATTTTTTATGGCTCAGTAATATTCCATTGTATATATATGTACCACATCTTTATCCATTCATCTGTTGATGGGCACTTAGGTTGCTTCCATATCTTGGCTATTGTAAATAATGCTACTATGAACATTGGTATGCGTGTATCTTTTCAAATTAGTGTTTTTGATTTTTTCAGGTATATACCCAGGAGTAGAATTGCAGGGTCATATGGTAGTTCTATTTTTAGTTTTATTGAGAAACCTCCATACTGTTTTTCACAGTGGCTTCACCAATTTACGTTCCCACCAACAGAGTACAAGGGTTCCCTTTCCTACACATCCTCTCTAATATTTATTTGTGGTCATTTTGATGATAGCCAGGTGTGAGGTGATATCTCATTGTGGTTTTGATTTTCATTTCCCTGATGATTAGCAGTGTTGAGCTTCTTTTCATATGCCTGTTGGCCATATGCATGTCCTCTTTAGGAAAATGTCCTTTCAGATCTTCTGCCTATATTTCAATCAGGTTGTTTGTTTCTTTGATGTTGAGTTGTATGACCTGTTTATATATATATTGGATATTAACCCATTATAGATCATATCATTTGCAAACATTTTCTCCCATTCAATAGGTTTTTTCATTTTGTCAGTGGTTTCCATTGCTGTGCAAAAGCTTTTAAGTTTAATTAGGTCCTATTTGTTTATTTTTGCTTTTATTTCCTTTGCTTTAGGAGACAGATACAAAAAAATATTGCTATGATTTATGTCAAAAAGTGTTCTGCCTATGTTTTCTCCTACGAATTTTATGGTTTATGGTCTTAGATCTTTAATCCATTTTGAGTTTATTTTTGTGTATGGTGTGAGAAAATGTTCTAATTTTATTCTTTGACATGCAGCTGTCCAGTTTTCTCAGTACCACTTATTGAAGGGGCTATCTTTTCTCCATTGTATAGTCTTGCCTCCATTATTGTAGATTAATTGAAGATAAGTGTGTGCATTGTTCCATGTGCACTTGAAAAGAATGTGTATTCTGTGGCTTTCAGGCAGAATGCTCTCTATATATAAATTAAGTCCCTCTGGTCTAATGTGTCATTTAAGGCCAGTGTTTCCATATTGATTTTCTGTCTGGATGATCTGTCCATTGATGTAAGGGGGTGTTAAAGTCCCCCATTATTATTGTGTTACTGCCAATTTCTCCTTTTATGTCTGTCAATATTTACATTATATACAGTAAGTCCCCTACATATAAACCTTCAAGTTGTGAACTTTTGAAGATGTGAACATGCATTCCATCAACATCAGGAGTGAGTGAAATTGCAGCTTGCCCTTCATCTCCTAGTGCTGAAGATCCTTCAGCTCTACCATGTCCCACCTCCTCTCCCTACTCCAGTCAGTAACCCTTCTTGCCTGTTCACTTGATGACAGCCCTTGTATGCCTGCTCTTTTGCTGTACTACTGTACTACTGCACTTTTCAAGGTACTGTACTGTAAGATTAAAAATTGTTTTCTTCTTGTGTGTGTTTTTTTTTATGTATTATTTGTGTGAAGAGTATTATAAACCTATTACAGTACAGTGCTATATAGCCAATTGTCTTAGTTGGATACCTAGGCTAACTTTGTTGGACTTATGAACAAATTGGACATATGAACACGCTCTTGGAATGGAACTCATTCGTATGTAGGGACTTACTGTATTTAGTTGCTCTTGTGTTGGGTGCATATATATTAACAATTGTTATACCTTCTTCTTGGATTGATCCCTTGATCATTATGTATTGTCCTTCTTTGACTCTTTTAAGTCTTTATTTTAGTATTTATTTTATTTGATGTAAGTATTGCTACTCCAACTTTCTTTTGATTTCCATTTGCATGGAATACATTTTTCCATCCCCTCACTTTCAGTCTGTTTATGTCTTTAGATCTGAAGTGAGTCTCTTGTAGGCAGTGTATATATGGGTCTTGTTCTTGTATCCATTTAGCCACTCTTTTCCCTTTCTTCTCTTGTTCTCTTCCCTTGTGATTTGATGACTATCCTTAGTGTTATGTTTTCCTTTTTTGTGAGTATATCTATTATAGATTTTGGTTTGTGGTTACCATGAGGTTTTTATATAGCAATCTTGCTATATATATGATTGTTTTAAGTTGCTGATCTCCTAATTTCAAATGCATTTTAAAAACCCTCCATTTGTACTATCCTCCTCTCATGATTGCTGTTTTTTCTATCATATCTTATGCCTAATTGTTTTGTGTATCCCTTAACTGCTTATCGTAGATATAGATGATTTTACTACTTTTGTCTTTAAACTTTCTATTAGTTTTGTGTGTAGATGATTTCCTACCTTAACTGTATGTTTGCCTTTACCTATGAGTGTATTCATTTCATAATTTTCTTGTCCTTGTTGTGACCTTTTCTTTTTCATCTCGAGAAGTTCCTTTAACATTTGTTGTAAAGCTGGTTTGGTAGTGATGAACTGTTTTAGCTTTTGCTTTTCTGTGAATCTTTTCATCTGTCCATCAGAATGAATGAGAACCTTGCTGAGTAGGGTATTCTTGGTTGTAGGTTTTTCCCTTTCATCATTTTAAATATATAGTGCCAGTCCCTTCTGGCCTGCAGGATTTCTGCTGAAAAATCAGCTGATAGCCTTATGGGAGTTACCTTGTATTTGTTGCTTTTCCATTGCCACTTTGAATAGTTTATCTTTAATTTTCATTTTAATTACAATGTGTCTTGGTGTGTTCCTCTTTGGGTTAATCCTGTATGGGACTCTTTGTGCTTCCTAGACTTGGGGTGACTGTTTCCCTTCCCAGGCTAGGGACGTTTTTAGCTTTTATGTCTTCAAATATGTTCTCAGGCCCTTTCGCTCTCTCTTCTGGCTTCTGGGACCCCTGTAAAGTGAATATTAGTGTGCTTGATGTTGTCCCAGAGGTCTCTTAAAATGTCTTCATTTCTTTTCATTTTTTTTTTTGTTCTGTTCAGCTTCAGTGATTTCCACTACTCTGCCTTTTACCTCATTGATCATTTGTATCATTTACCCTACTCTTTATTTCTTATAGTGTATTTTTCCTTCCATTTAGTGTATTCTTTATCTCTGCTTGGTTCTTTATATTTTCTGATTCTTGATTAAAAACTTCTAACTTCTTGCTCTGTACATATATTCTTCTCCCAAGTTCTTTGATTATCTTAACAATCATTACCCTGAACTTTTTCTCAGATACATTGTCTATCTACACTTCACTTAGTTGTTCTTTGGGCTTTTATCTTGTTCCTTCATCTGGAACATGTTTCTCTGCTGCCTCATTTTGTCTAAGTTGTTTTGTATTTTTCTGTATTTGTTAGGTTAGTTGCATTTCCCAACCTTGGAAAGGTGGTTTTCTCTAGGAGTCATCCTATGCATCCCTGAAGTGGACTCCCATCTGGTCACCAGAGCTATATGCTCTAGGGGGTCTACTAATGAGGGATGTATGGGTCCTTTAGTTGTAGTGAATTGGCTATGTGGACAGCCTGGTAGGCTTGATTGGCTCCTAGTCTGGTTGGTTGCCAGACCCTGCCATGTGTGGAGGCTGTTGGCTGTTGTTTGGTAGGGCCTGGTTATGAGGCGGCTGAAGCGGAACCGCATGGAGTCTTGGGGCTAGTGCTGGCTCACTGGTGGGCAGAGTCAGGGTCCAGTGTGCCTGCTCACTGGTGGATGAAGCCAGGTCTTGGGATTAATGCCAGACTACTGGCAGGCAGAGCTGAGTCCTGCAGTCTGGCTTCCAGGCCCAGGAATCCCAAAGCTGGTGTCAGATGATCCCTGGTGTGGAGGGGGTGTTTCCTGATGCAGTTGGGTACAGGGTCCTGGGTGTCCCAAAGCTTGTGTTGGCCATGCTTGGTCCCAGTTCATCCCAGGGCAGGGTCTGACCTGCTGTGGGCCGGCGGGTTCTGCAGGCTGGGATATTTTAGTTTTTGTGGATCTGGTGTCTGCCCCCTGGTGGGTGAATCTGCTCCAGAGGCTAGAGGAGGCTTCCCGGAGGATAGGACCAGTGCCTGTCTGCTGGTGTGTGGCACCAGGTCCTGTCCTGTGGTGAGCAGGACTGTGTCTAGAGGCATGTCTAGAGGTGGCTCTGGGCTCAGGAAGTTTTTAGGTGGCCTGTCTGGCGATGGTTGGGGCTGTGTCCCTGTCTAGGTAATTGCTTGGCCTGAGGCCTACTACCACTGGTTCCTACAGGCTGTTGGGTAGGGCCAGGTCTTGGTGCTAAAAAGCTAGAGGGAGAATTCCACAATGGCGCCTGCCTGCATCAGTGTCCATGCTGTAGAAGATCCTCCCGTGAATGGCTGCCACCAGTGTCTGTCTCCAGGATAAGCCATAGCTGCCCCCCACCTCTCTGGGGGACACTCCAAGACCAGCAGGCAGGTCTGGACCAGGCTCCTATCAAATTACTGCTTTTGTCCTGGGTCTTGGAAGCTGTGAGAGACTTTGTGTGCTCCCTTTAAGAGTGAAGTCTTTATTTCCCCCAGTCCTTTGGAACTCCTAAAATAAACCCCCACTGGCCTTCGAAGCCAAGTGCTTTGGAGGCTTGTCTTCCCGGTGTAGGACCCCTGGGCTGGGGAACTGGACATGGGACTCAGAACTCTCACTCCTGTGGGAGAACCTCTACAACATAATTATCCTTTAGTTTGTGAGTCACCCATCCGGGAGTATGGGACTTGATTATATTGTGAGTCCGCCCCTCCTACCCATCTCGTGTGGTTTCTTCTTTATGTCTTAAGTTGTATAAGATCTTTTCTGTTAGGTTTCAGACTTTTTTGTTGATGGTTGTTCTGCAAATAGTTGTGATTTTGGTGTGCTCATGAGAGGAGGTGAGCTCAGGGCATTTCTACTCTGCCATCTTGACCCTGGCCCTAGAGCTTGCATTCTTAACCCCATTTGAATGATTCTCTATTTATATTCTTTTAGTCACTAAACTCCCTCTTACCCTTTATTAGTCAATTTTTTTTTTAAAGTCCCCTACTCCTGTGCCTAATGAATTATCGTATTTCTGAAAAACTGACACTTAGTGGGTGAGGCATTGTGGCCTAACATATGGCATTGCACTCAGTTCTAATTCTGGTCCTTGTAGAAACAGATTTCTCTTCAAAGTATAGAGTCAAGGGGGAAACTCTTAGTTGAATTTACCTATGTGGTCACTACCCTTTAACAATTAATCTTATTGTTAATGATTCCTTTGCATTAAACTCCCTTTCATTAATATAAAAATTACATTTGGACCTTTCTCTGTTTGCAGAATTTTATTTGTTATCTTGTCTTGAAATGATTGAGTTTCCTCTTAATTTTTTCTAATATGCTAAGTAAATATTTTCCGCTTAAATACACCGTCATTTCAGTACTACAGCTGTATTGGGTTATCGATCCATTCACCAGGAATTTAATAAATTGTTATATCTTGCAGGGTCTTCTGAAAAATGATCTGACGAAAATTTACTATATACCTATTTACTACCTAATGACCTAAGAGGAAGCTGAATGGGTCAACCCTGAGGCAGGAAGGTTTCAATTCAATGAAAGAAAGAGCACTTGGTGAAAGCGTTACTGACTTTAACTATTGGAATGAGCTACTAAAGAAGGTGTGGAATCTCCTTTCCTAGAGGAGATTAGTGTTCACCTCTGTCAGTGTTGGCACTCTTGCCTAGGGATTTGGGCTTAACTGAATGGGTTCCTCCTAGCTGACACAGCTGCTATCATATACAGAGAATGAAAACTTGAAAAGTATATTTCATATTAATTTTTCCTTAAATTTAGTACAAGTTTAACAGCAGATATGTGTTCAATTTCTTTTTCAAAGAATGGTAATTATGGTATTATGTACAGTGAATGGGAAAACAGTTTGTCAATTTCCATATTCTGTAAATTATTATTTTTTGGCATAAATATATTCACCAAGAGGGATTCTAGAAACCAACCCAAATTGGTTTTTAACTGGTAAGGGAAATAATTTAGAGAAATATAAAATGTTTTTCAATTGCAGCTATTTGAGAATTTTACCATTTCATTTTCTTTCCCTGGTGCAGTAAGAGAAGACCTTGACAAAATGTGCATTGAGCACTTTTCATTTATGCCAGGTTTAGCTCTATGTCTGAAGGGCATATGTGACAAATTGGTCATACATTATCTCATTTACAGTCTGAGTTTTATGAGCTCCTGTAAAAACAATTACCATATATACATTTTACAATAAATGGGCAAAGTGGCTGCAAACAATATGGAAAAGTCAATAATTAATTTCAGATTTCCAAATGTAGCAGAGACGCTGGAGCTTTCTCTTCTTTTCAAAAGAGATGGTTTCTTTGTTAGGAATATGCAAGCATGTTAATTCATTACTCTGTGGTTTCTCTTTTTCCAAAGCTTGTCGAATGCCTAATTTATGTGCAAGGCTGAAAGCTGTTTAAACGGATAATATGCCTCCTTCATGAGAAATACCACCGCTTTATGCTCCATTAAATGCAGACGTTGACTCTAAGATACATACCAATTATTTCTTTCCAGAAACAGCAGCATAGTTTTTTTTCAACACAGGACAACAGATTATTGCAGGCTGCTATTAATCTCTACATAGTCCACAGAATACAGAGGACACTATGGAGAAAACAATTGAGTAGCTATTTTAACATTTGCAAAAGTACTATATGGAGAGAAAATAAAAGGAAGATGCTTCTCTGTTTGCTGCCCATAAAATATTTCAATTCTCCTCAGAAAGATAAAAAAAGACACTTAAATTAATCAATAATGACCTGCTGTTGTTGAAGCAGTGCCTGTGGATGAGCACAGATGAGTCTTTATCTGGCAGATCTTTATTTTCCCCAACATCATGTATGGCTGACCACTCTACAGTCCTTCTACATGCTCTATTAGTTGGGTGGTGCAGTTAGTGAAATGCCTATTAACATCCTTAAATGGGTTCTTTTATGATAGCAGCATTGTTTGGTGTATGATAATGGACCAATTTTCATAGTTAAAGCCAGAAAAATACACTAGTACCTCAGCATAACCCGTCGTAGGCTAGAATTTAATATAATGACTGTGGATCATTTTGGAGAGTATGAATCACTATAATTTACAGGACTGTTTACAAAACTAGTGACACTGATACTGGTCCATGTATCAAAGTTCAAGTATTTTAATAGTGAAAAGCCAGTAACCAAGTTATTTGTGTAAAAATTTTAACTTTTCTCATTCATCTAGTCAAAAATATTTTGGTGCCTCCTGTTTAAATTTTATTCAACAAGTATTTATTGGACACTTACCAGTAGTATCAACAAAAATAAAGTGGAGACAGAAATGCCTCTGCCTTTACAGAGCTTGGACTCAAGTATAGTGCTAATATTTTAATCTAAATGGATTTTCTTTTTTGTGCTCTAGTGGCATATTTTTGGTTTCCTTCCTCCTTCCTTCCCTCCCCCTTCCCTCCTTCTCTCCCTCCCTTCCTTCCATCTATCTTCCCATCTATTTTTTTTTTTAATTAGCGATCCCCTTGTTTCTGAATAGGGATTTCACTCTGCTCTGTCCAAATGGAGAAACATTTGGGCAGCATGGTTCACAGATCAGTGAGCCCCAGATTAGCTTAAGCTAATTAGTTTATTTCATTCCCCCAGAAATTTCACAGATAAGTAAACCATTCAGAGTTCATGAGATACTGGCAAACTAGTGGAAGGCTTTGGGGAAAAGACATTTCCTACTTCTTCCTCAGGAACTACCAGAAGAAACTTTGTCCTCTAACACTTAGTGATACAAAAATATGAACACTGAGCTGCAACTAACAGAGGTAATTTTGGAACTGGCCCTTAACTGCTTCATGAGAGCTGATTTGTATAACCCATCCTGGATTCAGTTATATACATTGATAGCTTCAAATGGCCGTGGCTGTGTTGGGAGTATTTACACCACAGAAATCACAGATGCTACAAATGAAGGCTTTTTTTCTTTTCCTTTAACTTTTTCCTT
>NW_020175441.1:31881-147043 GCF_003031525.2 Neophocaena asiaeorientalis asiaeorientalis | reverse complement strand
TCCTCTCTCCTCCCCTCTCCTCTCCTTCCCTCCCTCCCTTTCTTTTTCTCTCTTTTTTCTTTTTAGAGGTAGCTACAAAGAGTCCATAGTGTGGAGACAAGGAGACAGCATGAGGCCAGTGGAGAGCTTGAGAGAAAATGGGTCTTGTTAATATAATTTGAACTATTAGAACAAGCTTTACTGGAAACCTGCCGTACTTTTGGAGTTTTTAGTGATGTAAGCATATAACGTGCCCACAAAATAACAAAAGTTTCATGGTCAGTGTACATTATTTTTTGAAGGTAGAACATTCTAAATTAACATTATTCAAAGTGTGTTCTTAGATGCTAATTGAGATTCCATAAAAAAATGGAATATGCATACTGGGACTCATCAGAGAGGGGTTGAAAAATTTGAATATGTAACTGCTTCTCAAGATACATCTAGTAAACTCAGGAGGTTGATAATTTGGAAGAGACAGTTTAATTGTTGAAGACTTGTTGCCTGCAGAGGTAAAGGTTAAGTAATTAAGCAAAATGTGTTATTGACCTAATAAGCACTTATTTCAATGATCAGATCTACTCCACTACAAGTTGTAAATTATATTTGCTAGGTATTACTCCAGTAAAAATTTCAAAGCCACATCTGTAATTCTATACTAGGTACTATCCATCTAGGCAGTGAGTTGAAGAGCTGAGACTGAAGGAAAAGAAAAATCTAAAATAGCAGTGTGGTCAAATTGAAATTTCTGTTTTAATATGACCAGGAAGCAGTGGAGTCACTTGATTCTACTCAGGCTAAAATAAAATACTTAGTGAGTCTCAACAATCAACAAATAACTTCACATTATTACTAATTGATTAAATGTCAAAAATAAGAAACTATACCTAAAATATGATACAACAAATTATTAATAGGGAAACACTTGTATACTTTCTAAAGCTAATTTTTTATGAGTTTTTGGTGAATTTATTGACAATATTAGCAGTGGAGTTAGATCTTAAGTATTTAATGAAGTCCTGATATGTGTGAGACACTTTGATTTTCATGACAACCTGATGGGCAAATGTCTGATGTTCTCCATTTATTAAGTGAAGAAATTGAACCTCCAAAAGGAAAAATATCTTGTCAAAGCTTATGTGTCCTGTGAGAGCAAGAGTTTGGGTCTAATTCCAGTGTCCATACATAGCTGAATTAGATTACATCGACTAAATATCTTGATGCATATTTAATCTTAGCCCAATCAAAAGGATAAATGGATGCAGGAGGGATGAAAAGTAGAGGGGAAAGTATTTTTAGTTTCATTTAGATGATGGAGAATATGAAACAGAGGGCAAACCACTGAGATGGTTGAACTAATTCTCACACGTATCCGAGTTGAATTATAAAACATTTTATGACAATGCTTATAGGAATCTGGAAGTTTGTTCTTTAGTGTAGATTGGTACTTGGAAAATAAGGATAGGGTAGAGGAAAAGCTCAAACATGTGGTGATACTTACCTGACCTTTAATGTGTGGATTAAATAAGGAGTTTTTTGTTAGGATGAAATAATCAAGTACTGCAATGTCACAGTATCAAACAGCTGACTCAGAGGAATTTAGAAAACCAGAATTATTTCATCAGCATAGCCTTTCAAGTACTATTATATGACCTTGGACAAGTCATTTTATCCTTAGTGGCCTAATAAGATTTTGCATCTGTGACATGAGAATAATAAAACATACCTCATAAGGTCATTGTGAGGATTAAATGGGAGGATAATGAACTAAAAATAGTACGTGGTGCTTATTAAACGTAAATGATGATCTAGTGTTGTTGTTATTGTTATTACAAATAATACAAAGTGTTTTTCCTGGCTTTCTCATTTAGTAGCTGTAAGATCCTACACAAGTAACTGGATCTCAGTCTTAGTTTTTTTCATTTGTACAAATTCTAATATACTATCATGTTGATCTTTCAGTGTTGTGCTTTGAGTATTAAACTGAACAATGCATATAAAAGCACTTCATAAAATATAAATTGGGGAGTGATATCTTCATGATGCCCTCACTACAAAATCCTATGGATCTTCTAAGTCCACATCGTTGTGGCTTCTGTAGCATTTGGCAGAGAAGGATGCAATCTTTTACTTAAAAGCATAATTTACTTTTTTCTCAATTTTCTACTCATCTCCTCCATTCCTGTCTGAACAACTCTTTTCATTTTCCTCTGCAGAATGCAGTTTTGTTCTTGACCTCTGAATTGGGTGTTCCACAGGGTTCCCCTCAACCCCCTAATATTCTATACTTAATCTGTACCACTTCTATGACTTTTGACATCCCTATCTATACCCACATATCTGCATCCTGAAATGAAATTTACCAAATGAGGCTTGTCAAAGACTAAATTTTTAGTGATTTTCAAAATATATCGAATAAGCTTTATAAAGCTATATCCAACCCCGTTATTCCATTAGATATTGATATAGAAGTAGCTAAGCTGTAGTATCAGGCACCACTAAAATGACATATTTATCACAATTCATGGCTGTAGGCTTTTGGGAGAAATAAGTAGCCTCAGAGGACAAACTAAGCAAACCCAGCCTAATTCAGTTTCGGCAGAGATCATTTTGGCATCTAATTTATAGCATCTTCCTCTTCCTCATCCACTTTTTTATTTATAAAATGTTTATTTAGCATTTATTGTGTGTAGAATACTGAGTTTTCTGAAGGAACAGAGAGATGGTCCTAGGGTGTGAGGAGGATTATTTTTAGTTTCAAGTTGTTGCATATTTTATGTCCTATTCTTACTCCTTGCACTAGTTTTAACTTTCGGGTATCATAAATACGTGTTACACTGAGGAATAAGGATCCTTTTGTAAATATTCAGTCAGACAAATAATCTGCTTCTGATTTGAAGTCAGTCTGAAAGAAGAAAAACATTAACTCCAAGTGAAAATTAATATGCAAGTCTGAATTGAGAAAGTAATTTTCTTCTAATTTGGAGGATAACTCTTCTTAGGAAGATTGTTACTTACCATTTGGAAACTGTTGATTTTATGCAAGGTCATAATAAAAAAATAAATCAAAGTTAAATTGGCATATAAGTAGCTGACCTGTCTAGTATACTAGATACACATATTACTTTATATATGTGAAGCATGGAAGCCAGTTTTCAAATAGTTTCCTCATTTCAAGCTGCAAAACTCCTCAGACAGAAAGGACAGTAAAATTTCCTCACAGAAGCCAACTGATTTATTTAAATTTTGAATTCCAAACGAGTGAGGATGTCTAGGATTGCTTGAGCAAATACAAAATATTATTCTCTCTTTTGGTGAGACTACTGTATATAAGATATTTGTAATTTATGTTAGCGACTGGTAGTGTATCACAAAGAGAGATAAAGATAAGATTATTTTAAAAAAGGAAGCAGTGACCCAAAACTCTTTGGGAATTGTTTGCTAGAAAATAAAGGTTTGTTGTTGCAGGTGTAACTCGAAAATTACCAGTATGGGAAAAGCTGAAGGGTTGAGATAAAACCAAGGTCACAGCTAATCGTTAGTTGAGTCCAGATTACTAAATCTATGTATAATTTCTTGGTTTCTGGAAAATTCAGTTATAACATAAGGTCTTATATCTCATTTAATCTTTACAATTCCATGAAGAAAGTATTTATAATTTCCATTTTTACAGAGAAAACATTAGGTTTATGAATGTTAAGATGATTTTTCATGGCTGTATAGTTGGCCCATGGCAGAGACAAGATTCAAATCCAGACCTGTCTGATCCCTGGGCCCATTTTCTTTCCACTGTCCTATACTGTCATTATATTACCACTCTTTGCAAGGTGAAGCAACATTATTATAATATTCTATATAATGTGATATGATTTGACACTGACCAGTGATTTTTCAAGTTAGAGAAATTAATTTTGTGCTAGTTCATTTAAAGTAAATCACTCTGTCTTCCCTATGGTCTAGGCCATGTGTTTGTGGGACAGATGGCATGATCTGAGGTAATGGAAGAATGACACTGACTGATTCATATAGGGATTATTAAGATGTAATGACCTAAAAGAGTCAGCCCATCCTTAGCAAAGTTTATAAGCATGAAAAAAATATTTTGCATATTTATGTTTTTTGTAAATATATTTATGGAAATATGTAATGATTTTAATATTTCTGATTAATTCAGTTCTGAAATATTGAGTACTAGGATCATTTTAAGGACAGGTTTTTATAAATAGAATGTGTCTTACTAAAAGTCTTTATAGCTTAAAAAGCATAACTTAATTTACCATAGATAATTTACTCACTGAACTAATATATTCATTTACTCTTTATAATATAGCAGGTATTAAGCTAGGTGCTGGGGATATATCAGTGAGTGAAATAGACAAAGCCCCCATCACAGTCTAATTATACAAGGAAATGAATGATTAAAACTGATGGAAAGGCCCAAAAGGACAAGACCCTTGTTTTAGGAGCACACAGGAACCTGCCTTATAATGGGTGCTAAAGGGATTTTGCTTGTGATAGAAATAAATTTGAGCTGAGGTTTGAAAGATGAGTAAGAGTTTACTAAAGTAAACATTGTTTTGAGGGAATGTTCCAGCTGAAGAAGGAGTATGTGCAAAGGCCCTAAAGCAAGAAGAGTATAACTATTTCAAGGAACTGAAAAGAAGTTTGATTGAATCAAGGCAAAGAGTAATGTGATGAACTTGCAGAAAGATAAGGTCCAGACTTCACAGAGCCCTACAAGACAGGTTAAAGATTTTGGTTTTGGCCGCAGAGTATGGAATATCCATTAAAATGGTTTAAGCAGCAGCTGATCTGATCTGTTTGAAAAGATCATTCAAACTGCCATTTAGGAAACATTTAAGGGTGTCAGAGTGTATGGAGGGAAAGTAGTAAGCTATTGAACAATAGTCAAGGTGAAAAAAAATGTTAGATTGGACCCGGGGTGTTGAAGTGGAGGCCATGAAAGTGGATGCGTGGATTTTGGATTTTGTAACTATTACATGGGCCTTGGTATTTTAACTAGCAAAATTAGATTGTTTTCTGTGTCTTGAGTGAGCAAATAAGTTATGGAGTACACTGGAGATTTTTCCAAAGGAGCAAGGGAAAAACTGTCTCTATAGAACATAGTTGAACTGCCAGTCAACTGAGGTGGAGGAAGAATGCAGTTGTTTCTCATTGTATTCTGTGATAGGTTACCAGTAGAGGACCATTTACAGAGATGTATAATAGTGAAAGAAGACCAGGTTTAGACAGGAAGATTTGGAAGCTGTATAGTATGGTGGTTAAGAAATTAATCTCTGTACCTGGGAGGCCTGGATTCAACTCTTAGGTCTGAGACTTGTTACCTGTATGTACTTGGGCAGTTTACTTATATTCTTTATGCCCCATTTTCCTCATTTATGAAATGAGGATTATGACGGTAATATTACCTAACTTACTGAGAGCATTATGTGGAACAGGGCAAGAGCTTAATAAGCTACTGTTATTACTTTGAGTCATTTTGGATATGTTGAATTTTAGGTCCTTTTAAATATCTAGAGATATTGAGCAAGCTTATATATATATATATGTTTGGAGTTCAGAGGAAAGGTCTGGACTACAGGTAAATTTAGGAGTCAGTAGTGGTGATTGAAATCATGGGAGTGGATGAGATTGCTCTCTGAGAAAATATGGAGTGAAAACAGAAAAGGAAGTGAGACTTACCTTTGAGTAACACTATCATTTAATGGCTTGTTGGAAAATGGGCATTTTAAAGAGACAAAGGAAAATTATCCAGACAGGAAGAAAACCAAACAGTCTTGTATCCTGTAAATTGAGGGAGGAAAAAGCATGTGAAAAATAAGGGGATAGTTATTATTATCCAATGTAAGGTTATATGAGACAGAAATTTAAAGGTGTTTGTTGATTTTAATTACATGCAGATAATCATGTAAGGTCAAGGATGATCTTAGCAAAGATTCTTTTTATGAAATTCAAGGGTCAGAAGCTAGAGTGTAGTGAATTGTAAAATAATTTGGAAGCAAATAAAAGTGAAAAGAGATAACTCTTTCAAAAGTTTAATTGAAAGGAGATGAGAGAAATAGAATTGTTATTTAGAGGTTTGTGGAAAGGAAAAAAACCTAAGGATTTTTAAAGATAATGTGAAAAACCTCAAATCAGTTCTACTAGGAAATGGGCTACTATTGTAATTCCAATTAGGAATTCACAATTACGAAAAAGTAAAGTCATTAGAATGTCCATGCTGAAAAGACAGAACTCAAATATTGGTCTTATGTTATGAACTTGGGCAGCTGCTGATCCCTTCAGATAACTTGCAGTGGGACCAGACACATACATGTCTGTGATGTTTAAACATCCACCTAGGACAAGGTGCTGTTCACCAGAAATATACTACCCTGATTGCCTGCTCAGGAATATACGACTGATTCCTTGTTTTTTCCTTGGGTTCCTATTTTCTTCTACCAGTTTCTCTTTTATTAGGTCCTGGTTTTGGAACCAGTCTTAACACTGACTCTGGCCTTTATCCTGGTAGCTCCTATCCTTTAGCTGATAATTTGTTCGTTTCATACCTTCACATTCCCTGACAGGCAGGCAGTCGATTGTCATGTATTTATAGAGTGCCTACTGTGTTCCATTGTCCCTGCACTAGGATAAAGCAGAGATCAAAAAACACAATCCAAGCCCTCAAGAAGCTTATTTTCTAGAGAGAGAGAAAGGTAAATATATGCATACAAGTCGATGTGCATAAATGAGTGAAGTAACTTATCCGAGATCACACAGTAAGTGAAATTTTTGGGCTCTCGTGTGTGATTCCACTTTGTTCTGCTTAGGAACTTTAGAAGAATTTCCCAACAATTTTTCAGCAGCAATTCTGCCTAAATTTTATGAAATTCTAAGAATTACATAGAAAAATTATGTAGAAAATCATCCAATTTTTACATTTGAGTGATTCTTGTATAATTTTTGTGGTGTGATTGAGACATCTTGCATGATTGTTGGAAGATATTTATGGTTGCTTTGCATCAGTTGCTGTATTTCTAGGGCTGTGTAACTCAGAGACCACCTAGGTAGTCTGATCTCCTACTAGTTCTGGATTAATTTGCTTTAAGATGGTCACAGAAGAATGGTAAATTCTGGAAGTTGCTCTTTTGCTAGGTATTTTCCTGCTGCTACTCATTTCATGAGTCTGGGTAAACTGTTTTAAGTCATGTAGTGGCTTGCAGCCAGTGTACGCTATTGTCCATTGCATCCCAGTAGGTCTGATAATGTTTTGTTTGTTTATTTAAAGTAATTTTACTGGGTCATCTTTTGTTATGTGTTACTATCACCATATTTTCTATTTTTTCTAAAAGTTATGTGGGAAATTTAAAAATCAAATTATTTTAAACTCTAATCTAGAGAGAATTTAGGGGAAAAAAACTAGAATTAAAATTAGAAGTCATTGTTAAATGTTGCTAAATACTATGCACAGTACCATGGTCATTTATGTACAGAGTATCTCAAGTATATTGATTGAATATTTAGAATGCTTTGCTGTATCTTTTGGGTTTCATGTTTCTATTCTTATTTTTTTATTGTGGTATATAGTTGATATACAATATTATATTAGTTTCAGGTATCGAATATAATGATTCAGTATTTTTATATTTTCCATTTAAAGTTATTATAAAATATTGGCTATATTCCCTGTGCTGTACAATATATCCTTGTAGCTTATTTATTTTATACACAGTAGTTTGTACCTCTTCATCCCTTACCCTTGTCTTACTCTTCTCTTTTCCCTCTTCCCACGGGTAACCACTAGTTTGTTCTCTTTATCTGTGAATCTGTTTCTGTTTTGTTATATTCACTCTTTTGTTTTATTTTTTAGATTTCACATATAAGTGATACAATACAGCATTTGTTTTTTGTCTGACTTGTATCACTGAGCATAATACCCTCTAGGTCAATTCACATTGTTGCAAAATGCAGGATTTCATTCTTTTTTGTTGTGGCTGAGTAATATTCATACACACACACACACACACATCTTCTTGTTCATTCATCTGCTGATGGTCACTTATGTTGCTTCCTTATCTTGGCTATTGTAAATAATGCTGCTATGAACATTGGGGTGCATATATCTTTCTTGAATTCGTGTTTTTGTTTTCTTCAGAAATATACCCAGGAGTAGAATTTCTGGGTCACATGGTAGTTTGCTTTTTAGTTTTTTAAGGAACCTTCATAGTGTTTTCCATAGTGGATGCACCAGTTTACATTCCTACCAATGGTGTACAAGAGTTCCCTTTTCTCCACATCGTCACCAATATTTGTTATTTGTAGACTTTTTGATGATAGCCATTTTGACAAGTTGTGAGGTGATATTTCATTGTGGTTTTGATTTGCATTTCTCTGGTGATTAGTGATGTTGAGCATCTTTTCATGTACCTGTGGGCCATTTGTGTATTTTCTTTGGAAAAATGTCTATTTAGGTCTTGTGACCATTTTTTAAATTGGGTTGTTTGCTTTTTCGATATTGATTTGTATGAGCTGTTTATATATTTTTGGTTATTAACACCTTATTTGTTGTATTATTTGCAAATATTTTCTCCCATTCAGTAGGTTGCCTTTTCATTTTGTCAGTGGTTTTCCCTTGCTGTGCAAAAGCTTTTAAATTTAATTAGGACCCATTTGTTTATTTTTGCTTTTGTTTCCTTTGCCTTGGGAGACAGATCCCAAAAATATTGCTACAATTTACGGCAAAGAGTGTTCTACCTGTGTTTTGTTCCAGGAGTTGTACAGTGTCTGGTCTTACATTTAGGTCTTTAATCCATTTTGAGTTTATTTTTGTATATGGTATTAGAGAATATTCTAATTTCATTCTCTTACATGTAGCTGTCCAGTTTTCCCAGCACAGTTTATTGAGGAGACTGTTTTCCCCATTGTATATTCTTGTCTCCTTTGTCATAGATTAACTGACCATAAGTGCAAGGGCTTATTTCTGGGCTCTCTATTCTGTTCCATTGAACTATGTGGCTATTTTTGTGCCAATATTGTACTGTATTGATGACTGTCATTTTGTAGTACAGTCTGAGGTCTGGGAGGTTTATACCTCCATCTTTCTTCTTTGTTCTCAGGATTGCTTAGGCATTTTTTTTTTTTTTTTGTGGTTCCATGTAAATTTTAGGATTATTTATTCTAGTTCTGTGAAAAATGTTGTGGATATTTTGATAGGGATTGCATTAAATCTGTAGATCGCTTTGGGACCATTTTAACAATGTTGATTCTTCCAACCCATGAACATGGGATATCTTTCTATTTCTTTGTGTCATCTTCAGTTTCCTTCACCAGTGTTTCATAGTTTTCAGAATATAAGTCTTTCAACTTCTGGGATAAGTCTACTCCTAGGTGTTTTATTCTTTTTGATGCTATTTTAAGTGGGATTGTTTTCTTGCTTTCTCTTTCTGATAGTTCATTTTTAGTGTGTAGAAAAGCAACAGATTTCTGTATATTAATCTTTAATCCTGCAACTTTTCTAAATTCATTTTTTTAGTTCTAATAGCTGTTTGGTGGAGACTTTAGGGTTTTCCATATATAATATGATGCCATCTGTGAACAGTTACAAGTTTTACTTTTTTTCTTCCCATTTGGGTGCCTTTTATTTCTTTTTCTTGTCTGATTGCTGTGGCAAGGACTTCCACTACTATGTTAAATAAAGGTTGTGAGAGTGGACATCCTTGTCTTGTTCCTGATTTTAGAGGAAAAGCTTTCAGCATTTCAACTTTGAGTATGACCTTAGCTGTGGGTTTGTCATACATGGCTTTTATTATGTTGAGATATGTAGACATGTTCCCTGTATATCAACTTTGATGAGAGTTTTTATCATGAATGGATGCAGAATTTTGTCAAATGCCTTTTCTCCATCTATTGAGTTGATCATGTGATTTTTATCCTTTTGTTAATGTGGTGTATCACAGTGATCAATTTGTAGATGATGAATTATCCTTGCATCCTGGAATAAATCCAACTTGGTCATATTGTATTATCCTTTTTATATATTGTTAAATTTGTTTTGCTGATATTTTGTTGAGGATTTTTCTATCTATATTCATCAGAGATATTGATCTGTAGGCTTTTGTTGTAATGTCCTTTTCTGGTTTTGGTATCAGGGTAAAATAGTGGCCTCATAGAATGATTTTGGTAGTGTACACTCCTCTTCAAGTTTTTGGAATAGTTTGAGAAAAATAGGTAATAGCTCTTTTTTATATGTTTGGTAGAATTCCCCTGTGCAACCATTTGCTCCTGGACTTATGTTTGCTGGGAATTTGTTGATTACTGATTCAATTTCACTACTAGTGATCAGTCTGTTCAGATTGTCTATTTTTTCCTGATTCAATATTGGAAGATTATATGTTTCTAGGACTGTAGTCTCTTATGATTTTTTTTTTGTATTTCTGTGATATCAGTTGTAATTTCTCCACTTTCACTTCTTATTTTGTTTATTTGGGTCCTCTCTTTTTCTTAATAAGCCTGACTAAAGGCTTATCAACTTTGTTTATCTTTTCAAAAAAGTGGCAGGGACAGTGGTGGTGGTGTGATGAATTGGGAGATTGGGATTGACATATATATACTAATATGTATAAAATGGACAACTAATAAGAACCTGCTGTATAAAAAAATTAAAAAAAAGTCTAATATTCATATAGCCTGGGAACATTTAGTAATATTAAAAAATAGGAAACACTACATTTTAAAAATGAGGCCAACTTTTTAAAATCTTTTTTCTTTAACAAAAAATAGTACTAAAACAAATGAATTGGTTAAGGGAACCCTCATTTTCTTTAAAAATCTCATTTTAAAATCCTTATATCCCTACAATCCTGCTTATACATGAATTTTGTGTCTCTCTGTATTTGTATACTAACTGGAAACAGGCATGAAAAAAATAAAGAGATTTAAGGAGGAAAAAAAACCCCACATCTTTGTTTTGCTAATCTTTTCTATTGTGTTTTTAGGCTCTATTTTCCTCTTTGATCTTTACTGTTTCCTTTCTTTTGCTGACCTTAGGCTTTGTTTGTTCTTCTTTTTCTAATTCTTTTAGATGGTAGGTTAGGTTGTTTACTTGAATTTTTCTTGTTTCTTGAGGTAGGCCTGTATCACTATAAACTTCTGTCTTAGAACTGCTTTTGCTAAGTCCCATAGATTTTGGAAAGTTGTATTTTTATTTTCATTTGTATCAAAGTGTTTTCAGATTTCCTCTTTGTTTTCTTCATTGTCCCTTTGGTTTTTTTAGTTGCAAGTCATTTGGCCTCCATGTGTTTGTGATTTTCCCATTTTTCTTCCTGTTACTGATTTCTTATTTTATACTGTTTTGGTCAGAAAAAATGCTTTATATAATTCACGTTCCCTTAAATTTGTTCATACTTGTTGTGTGGCCTAGCATGTTATGTATTTTGGAGAATGTTCCACGTGCACTTGGAAAGAATATGTATTCTCCTGTTTTTGGATGGAATGTCCTGTAGACAACTATTAAGTCCAGCTGGTCTCATGTATCATTTAAGGCCACTGTTGCTTTATTGATTTTCTGTCTGGATGATCTGTCCATTGATGTAAGCGGGGTGTTAAGGACTGCTACTATTATTGTCATTTTCTCCCTTTATATTCATTAATATTTGCTTTATATATTTAGATGCTCCTATATTAGGTTAATATATGTTAACAAACATTATATCCTCTTCTTGTATTGATCCCTTCATCATTATATAATGCCCTTCTTTGTCTTATTTGTTTTAAAATCTACTTTGTCTGATATGAGTATCTCTACTCCCATTTTCTCATCATTTACGTTTGTGTGAAATATGTTTTCCCATTCTTTCCCTTTCAGTCTATGTGTGTCTTTAAGTCTGAAGTGAGTCCCTTGTAGGCAGCGTATAGATGGGTCTTCTTTTTTATCTAATCATCTACCCTGTGTCTTTTGTTTGGAGCATTTCTTCCATTGACATTTAAAGTGATTATTAATAGGTATGTACTTATTGCTATTTTGTTACTTGTTTTCTCATTGTTTTTCGTATTTCTTCCCTGTTCTTTACTCTTTTGGTTTCTTCCCTGTGGTTTGATGATTTTATTTAGTGGTATACTTGTGTTTCTTTCTCTCCATTTCTTGTGTATCCATTGTAGATCTTTGATTTGTGGTTACCATGGGCTTCATATATGTTGTCCTATATCTATATGTACTTGTTTTAAACTGATAGTCATTTAAGTTTGAACACATTCTAAAAGATCTACATTTTCCCCCATCTCCATTGAGTTTATATGAAAAGCACAAACCCACCATTAAATAACAAAATCTGCACATTGCCCAGGAAGGTTATATTTTCAGTATAAGATTACTTATTCATGATGAAAAAATTCCGTTCTCAGTTCTTCCTTCTCATTTTTTCTTGAGGCAGTTTTTCTTCAGGGAGACATTGATATCTTTAGTAAAAACAGATTACAACAAAAGCACAGCCTGGGGTCAGTGAAGATAATCATTTTTTGAGTAGATTTCTTTTTATTGAGGGATTTTCTATGGAGGTGATTACATTGGAAGTGAGGAATAGGAAATACTGAACTTGTTCCACATTGTTTCGAAATTTGGGAACTTCACTTTTTCTCAGGTTTTGATTCTCTCTTTGTAAGAGAGTGAAGTTATCCTTGAAGTGAATGTTAACAATCTTACTTGAGGCTAATGAAAATGATAGGCTACTTTAAAACAAGATCTTACCACTTTGGGCATAACACCAAGTTAGCAGAATCAGTGATTCTTTTGTGGTCTGCATTCTCCAGAGTTCACTGAAACTGAGTAATTCTATGAGTCTTTGTGCTTGCTCCTATTCTTTGTTGTTAAAAATTTCCTTCAGTGAATCACTTGATAGCTCTTTTCTCACATCAATGTATGCTCAGAATGTTTTCTCTTTAATTGAATAAAATAATAAACTTAGGCTTGGGTGGATATGGTTCTCCCAAAGCTCTCTTTAAGGATAAAAAGACAAATAAAATAAAAATGAACTAAAAAGTTGGCTTAGGGGGATTAGGAACCAAGATGGCAGAGTAGAAGGATGTGTTCTCACTCCCGCTTGTGAGAACACCAGAATCACAACTAGCTGCTGGACAGTCATCGACAGGAAGACACTGAACTCACCGAAAAAGATACCCCACATCCCAAGGCAAAGGAGAAGCCACAGTGAGACAGTAGGAGGGGCTCTATCACAGTAAAATCAAATCCCATAACTGCTGGGTGGGTGACTCACAGACTGGAGAGCACTTGTACCACAGAAGTCCACCCACTGGAGTGAAGGTTCTGAGCCCCACATCAGGTTCCCAACCTGGGGGTCCGGTAACGGGAGGAGGAATTCCTAGAGAATCAGACTTTGAAGGCTAGTGAGATTTGACTGCAGGACTTTGACAGGACTGGGGGAAACAGACTCCACTCTTGGAGGGCACACACAAAGTAGTGTGTGCATTGGGACCCAGGGGAAGGAGCAGTGACTCCAGGGGAGACTGAACCAGACCAACCTGCTAGTGTTGGAGGGTCTCCTGCAGAGGCAGGGGGTGGCTGTGGCTCACTGTGGGGACAAGGACACTGACAGCAGAAGTTCTGGGAAGTACTCCTTGGCGTGAGCCCTCCCAGAGTCTGCCATTAGCCCCACCAAAGAGCCCAGGTAGGCTCCAGTGTTGGGTTGCCTCAGGCCAAACAACCAACAGGGAGGGAACCCAGCCCCACCCATCAGCAGTCAAGCAGATTAAAGTTTTACTGAGCTCTGCTCACCAGAGCAACAGTCAGCTCTACCCACCACCAGTCCCTCCCATCAGGAAACTTGCACAAGCCTCTTAGATAGCCTCATCCACCAGAGGGCAGACAGCAGAACAAGAAGGACTACAATCCTGCAGCCTGTGGAACAAAAATCACATTCACAGAGAGATAGACAAGAGGAAAAGGCATAGGGCTATGTACCAGATTAAGGAACAAGATAAAACCCCAGAAAAACAACTAAATGAAGTGGAGATAGGCAACCTTACAGAAAAAGAATTCAGAATAATGACAGTGAAGATGATCCAGGAACTAGGAAAAAGAATGGAGGCAAAGATGGAGAAGATGCAAGAAATGTTTAACAAAGACCTAGAAGAATTGAAGAACAAACAAACAGGGATGAACAATAAAATAACTGAAATGAAAACTACACTAGAAGGAATCAATAGCAGAATAACTGAGGCAGAAGAACGGATAAGTGACCCGGAAGACAGAATGATGGAATTCACTGCTGCAGAGCAGAATAAAAAAAAAGAATGAAAAGAAATGAAAACACCCTAAGAGACCTCTGGGACAACATTAAACGCAACAACATTTGCATTATAGGGGTTTAGGCAACTCAATGCCAATAAATTGGACAACCTGGAAGAAATGGACAAATTCTTAGAAAGGTATAACCTTCCAAGACTGAACCAGGAAGAAACAGAAAATATGAACAGACCAATCACAAGTAATGAAATTGAAACTATCCCTAAAAATCTTCCAACAAACAAAAGTCCAGGACCAGATGGCTTCACAAGTGAATTCTATCAAACATTTAGAGAACAGGTAACACCCATCCTTCTCAAACTCTTCCAAAAACTTGCAGAGGAAGGAACACTCCCAAACTCATTCTATTAGGCCACCATCACCCTGATACCAAAATCAGACAAAGATACTACAAAAAAAGAAAATTACAGACCAATAACACTGATGAATATAGATGCAAAAATCCTCAACAAAATACTAGCAAACAGAATCCAACAACTCATTAAAAGGATCATACACCATGATCAAGTGGGATTTATCCCAGGGATGCAAGGACTCTTCAGTATGCATAAATCGATCAATGTGTTAAACCATATTAACAAATTAAAGAATTAAAAACCATATGATCACCTCAATAGATGCAGAAAAAGCTTTTGACAAAATTCAATACCCATTTATGATAAAAACTCTCCAGAAGGTAGACATAGAGGGAACCTACCTCAACATAATAAAGGCCATATACGACAAACCCACAGCAAACATCATTCTCAATGGTGAAAAACTGAAAACATTTCCTCTAAGATCAGGAACAAGACAAGGATGTCCATTCTCACCACTATTATTCAACATAGCTTTGGAAGTCCTAGCCATGGCAATCAGAGAAGAAAAATAAAAGGAATTCAAATTGGAAAAGTAGAAGTAAAACTTTCACTGTTTGCAGATGACATGAAACTATACATAGAGAATCCTAAATATGATATCAGAAAACTCCTAGAGCTAGTCATTGAATTTGGTAGAGTAGCAGGATACAAAATTAATGCACAGAAATCTCTTGCATTCCTATACACTAATGATGAAAAATCTGAAAGAGAAATTAAGTAAATAGTCCCATTTATCATTGCAACAAAAAGAATCAAATACCTAGGAATAAACCTACCTAGGTAGACAAAAGACCTGTATGCAGAAAACTATAAGACACTGATGAAAGAAGTTAAAAATGATACCAACAGATGGAGAGATATACCATATTCTTGGATTGGAAGAATCAATATTGTGAAAATGACTGTACTACCCAAAGCAATCTACATATTCAATGCAATCCCTATCAAATTACCAATGGCATTTTTTTTATGGAACTAGAACAAAAAATCTTAAAATTTGTATAGAGACACATAAGATCCCGAATAGCCAAAGCAGTCTTGAGGGAAAAAACGGAGCTGGAGGAATCAGACTCCCTGACTTCAGACTATACTATAAAACTATAGTCATCAAGACAATATGGTACTGGCACAAAAACAGAAACATAGATCAATGGAATAAGATAGAAAGCCCAGAGATATACCCATGCACCTATGGTCAACTAATCTATAGCAAAGGAGGCAAGGATATAAAATGGAGAAAAGACAGTAAATGGTGCTGGGAAAACTGGACAGCTACATGTAAAAGAATGAAATTAGAACACTCCCTAACACCATACACAAAAATAAACTCAAAATGGACTTGAGACCTAAATGTAAGACTGGACACTATAAAACTCTTAGAGGAAACCATAGGAAGGACACTCTGACATAAATCACAGCAAGATCTTTTTTGATCCACCTCTTAGAGTAATGGAAATAAAAACAAAAATAAACAAATGGTATCTAATGAAACTTCAAAGCTTTTGAACAACAAAGGAAACCAGAAACAAGACAAAAAACGAGCCCTCAGAATGGGAGAAAATATTTACAAACGAATCAATGGACAAAGGATTAATCTCCAAAAAATATAAAGAGCTCATGCAGCTCAATATTAAGAAAACAAACAACCCAATCCAAAAATGGGCAGAGGACCTAAATAGACATTTCTCCAAAGACATACAGATGGCCAAGAAGCACATGATAAGCTGCTCAGCATCACTAATTATTAGAGAAATGCAAATCAAAAGTACAATGACGTATCACCTCACACCAGTTAGAATGGGCATCATGAGAAAATTTACAAAAAACAAATGCTGGAGAGGGTGTGGAGAAAAGGGAACCCTCTTGCACTGTTGGTGGGAATGTAAATTGACACAACCACTATGGAGAACAATATGGAGGTTCATTAAAAAACTAAAAAGAGAATCACCATATGATCCAGCAGTCCCACTGCTGGGCATATACCCAGAGAAAACCATAATTCATAAAGACACATGTACCCCAGTGTTCCTTGCAGCACCGTTTACAATAGCCAGGTCATGGAAGCAACCTAAATGCCCATTCACAGATGAATGGATAAAGAAGTTGTGGTACATATATACAATGGAATATTACTCAGCCATAAAAAGGAACGAAATTGGGTCATTTGTTGAGACGTGGGTGGATCTAGAGACTGTCATATAGAGTGAAGTAAGCCAGAAAGAGAAAAACTAATATCGTATGCTAACGCATATATGTGGAACCTAGAAAAATGGTACAGATGAACTGGTTTGCAGGGCAGAAATTGAGACAGAGATGTAGAGAACCAATGTATGGACACCAAGGGTGGAGAGTGGTGGGGGATGGGGGTGGTGGTGTGATGAATTGGGCGATTGGGATTGATATGTATACACTGATGTTTATAAAATCGATGACTAATAAGGACCTGCTGTATAGAAAAGTAAGTAAAATAAAATTTAAAAAAAAAGTTAGCTTAAAGCTCCTTTTAGACAATAACTATCACCTATACTGAAGATTTATGTGTCCATCTTCTGATAGACCTGAAAAGTGAAAGCCAGAGTCAGTTGCGTTCTGTACATCTGCACCAGGCTTATCCTGCCTACATCTCAAAGTCAGCAGGAAGAAATTTAGTCCCTTATCAATGACCAAACTTCTTCCTTCTGTAGTTACTGACCTGTTGGAGAATAGAACATTAACTCCATCTTCCATATAAGAAATCTGTTTTTTCTTGTTTATTCATGTATTCCACTAATACTTATTGTATACCTACAGTGTATTAGATATGGTCTAGATGCTGGCATTATTATAGTGAACGGTTTGCCAGAGATTCTGCCTTAATTATAATAGGGTGACAGCAATAAAATGAGCAAATACATGATATTATGTCAGGTAATGGTAGGTGTGCTATGAAGAAAATTACCAAATAGAATTAGCTCCTTTGGACATATAGTTAATGACATTTGATAACTTTATTCTGCCAACATTGTTTTATTCTTTTGAAATTCATCTTTTACTGGGTCTTCAGTGGTATCTTTGTGAATTTAGAAAGACAACAGCGAGCCAAAGTCATTGAACTGGAATTCCCTGTTCATCCCCTTTCTGTCAGTGATGATATGCTTCTTCCAATTATATTGGATATCTTGTTCTGTCTCTTATCTTTGGTTTTCTTTGAGTATCTCCTTTATTTCTCTTCTCTCACTTGCTACAGATAGGATTTCTTTTGCTCAGTCCATATGATGGCTGGATACCAATAGTCTCAGACATTTTATTTGTTACAACATCAATCACTTTGAAAGGAAGCGATCTTGGCAATGGTTTGTTGAGGAAAAGAAGCCTTGATTTGTGGAATTTCCTGATTTGCATGTATAAGTACTTCCACCATGTCTAATTTCACGCTACCAAAATGGCATCACTGAACACGGAGGTGGAAAAGCATCAGATCTTAAGTGTATATTTTTTAAGTGTACATGTCTACACAAATGTATCTGTACTTCATTCAAGATATAGAATATTTGCATTTCTTTAGAAAGTTCCTTTGTGTCCTTTTCTAGTCAGTACCTCACTCCCATGCCAAGGCATCCACTGGTCTGATTTGCATCACCATAGGTTAGTTTCACCTGTTACTGAACTTCATCTAAACACAAGCAGAAATTACAGGCTTTTTTGTTTCTAGTTTCTTTTGCTGAACATGTTTTTGAAATTAATGCATATTGTTATATATTTTTGTAGTTCATTTTTTTGTCCAAGTAGTATTTGTGTAGGTATATTACATGCTGAGTCTCCATTCTGTTGGTGGACATTTGGATTGTTTCTAGATTGTGGCAATTATGAATGAAGCTGGTATGAATATTTTTTGATATGTATTTTTATGGACATATGTTTTTATTTCTCTTGGATAAATATCAAAAGAGTAAATTGCTGGGTTGTGGGTTAGGTGCATGACAACAGCTGTAAACTGTTGTCAGAAATTTTTGTATAGTTTTATATCTCATCCTGGATATATGCCATTTTTTCCAGATCTTTAGCAACTCTGGTATTGGTATTGACAGTCTTTTGAATTTTAGCCTTTCTAGTGTGAAGTGGTATCTACTGTGGTTTTATTTTGCATTTCCCTGAAATTAATATTGCTGAATACCTCTTCTTGTATTTTTTGGCCTTTCATATATCTTCTTTTGTGAAGATATACAAATCATTTGATTACTTCTTCTGTTATTCATGTTAATCTGTTTTCTTATTGAGTTGTTTCTCTTTTTATTATTGAGTTGTAAGATTTTTTTATATACTCAAGATAAAACCCTTTGTCAGATGTACACATCACATATATTTTCTCCGAGTCTGTATACCACCTTCTCTATTTTCTAAGTGCTCAATAAGTTTTTAATATTAATTAAATTCCAGTTAATCCTTTTCATATATTTTTTGTAACCCTTTTAAGAAATATTTGCCTACTTCATGGTCATCAAAATATTCTCCTAGTTTTCTTCTAGAAACTGTAAATTTAGCTTTATGTTATTTTTCTGATCTCAAATAAATTCTGGTGTTTGCTGTTTGGTAGGGGTCAAAATACATTTCTCTCCATTTATTTATTCTGGTGTTCTAGCGTTATTTGTTTAAAAGACTTTCCTTTCTCTCATGACTTATCGTAAGAGTGAGGAATATTGTTTGACCACATGTATATGGGTGTATCTCTGGATTTTCTGTTATATTCCATTGATCTGTTTGTCTGTTTTGAAACCAGTACAATGCTTTTTTGGTAAATGTTGCTTTGCACTGAGTTTTGAAACATGATAATGTGACTTCTCCATCTTTGTTCATTTTCATGTGTCTTGGCTCTCTTAGTTTCTTTGCATTTCCATATTGATTTGTCTATTTCTATAAAACATCTCTTGTAAGTTTAATTTGGAGTGCATTGAATCTTTAAATGGATTTTGGGAGAATTAAAATTTTAATAATGTGGTCTTCTAATCAATCAAAAGGCCATGTCTCATTTATTTATTTAGATTTGTAGTTTTTACATAAAGCTTCTGTTAATTTATCCCTAAACAGTTCAAGTTTTTTTTTTAGATTAATATTTGAAATGACATTTAAAATTTTATTATCCAACTGTTTGCTGATAATATGTTATAATATATTTTTAAAATGTCAACTTTATGTAGTATACTCCTGCTAAATTTACTTGTTTTGATGTTTGTTTTGTAAATTCCTTAGGATATTCCGTGTAGATAATCATGTTATCTGCTAATAGTATTTCAATTCTTTCATATTTGTTTGTCTTTTATTTCTTTATCTTACTTTATTTACCTCGTTAGGACTTCTGATTCAGTATTGATTGGAAGTGTCAAGAGCAGAAAATCTTGCCTTGTTCCAATCTTAGGGGGAAGCATTCAGATTCTTATCATTAAGTATAATGTTAGCTGTAGACACCTTTTTCAATGATCATGTGGGGTTTTTTCTCTTTTATTCTATTAAAGTGGAGAAATAAATTGATTTTGAATGTTACTCTAAACTTACTTATATACCTGGGATAAACCTCATTTCATATGTTAATAGATCTCATTTATATATTACTGGATATGATTTCTTAATAATTTTACGATTTTTATATCTGTGTTCAAGAGTGAGGTTAATCTGTAATTCCTTTTTCTGATATTTTATTTTTAGTTTTTGATATCAAAATTATGATTAGTTCATAAAAGCAGTTGAAGACTATACTCTTGCCTCTAATTTTTAATTGTTGGTAAAAATTACTATTTCTTAATTTTTTAAATTTTGAGAAGAACTCACTTATGAAAATATTTAGGTTTAGGTTTTTCCTTATGGGGAGGATTTGATTAGAAATTAAATTTAAAAAATAGTTATAGGTCATTAACGTTTTTCATTTCTTCTTTGTCAGTTTTGGTCCTGTTTTTCAAAGAATTGTCCATTTCATCTAAATTTTCAAATTTATTGGTGTAAAGTTGTTAATAATATTGTCTTATACTTTTAATGTCTTTAGGCTCTGTAGTAGTAATCTCTGTTTCATTCCCCAATTTGTAATATGTGTTTTCTTTTTGTTTTATTTGATCACTGTTACGGTTTATCTATTCAGTTAATCTTTTCAAATAAACAACCTCACTATTGTTGATTTATCTCTATGCTTTTTGTATTTTATTGATCACTGATCCATATTTTATTATTTCTTTCTTCTTAATTCAGGTTTGATTTGCTTTCCTTTTTCAAGCATATCAATCTGGAAAATTAGATCATTCAAGTCTCTTTTTAGTAACATAAAAATTTTAAATTATAATGCAATTTTCTCTAAGTCTTGTTTTAACTATCCCAGTTTGAAATATTTAAAATTGTGCTTTCTCTTTACCATATTGTATATTTAGAAATGTGTTGCTTAATTTCCAAATATTTGAGAATTTCCTTTACGTCTCTTTATTGTTTTATAATTACTTCCATGGGATTAGAGGTTCAGAGAACATAAATATAAGAACTCAGTTCTTTTAAATTTATTTAGACTTGTTTATAGTCTAGGATATGGTCTATCTTGATGAATGTTCATTGTGCACTTGAAGCTAATATGTGTTTGGTAGTTATTGAGGGTGTTGTTCTATAAATGTCTGTTAGTTCAAATTAATTGACAGTATTGTTCAAATATTCTACATCCTTTCCATCCTTTCTGTACTTTTTTCTAGTTTTCCTATCAATTACTGAGAGAGAATTGCTAAAACCTCTTCTTATGATTAAAGATTTGTCTATTTCTCCATTTAATTCTTTCAGGTTTTGTTTCATTTATTTTGAAACGCTGTTTATGGTGCATTCACATTTATCATTGTCTTCCTGAATAATTGACCCTTTTAGCATTATGAAATTTCCTTCTCCATCTCTTGAAATGTCTACTTTGTCAGCTATTATTGTAGTCTTTCCAGATTTCTTATACTTCATGTCTGCATGGCATAAGTTTTCCATCCCTTTATATTCAAACTACCTGTGTCTTTATACTTAAAATAAATCTCTTGTACTCAGCATAAAGCTAGCTATCACTTTTTAGTCTAATCTTATAATTTAGCTTTTCATTGAGAATTTGGGCAATTTAAATGTATGATAATTATTGCTATATTTGTGTTTATATCAATCATCTGGCTATTGCTTTCTACTTGTTCTATTATATGTCTCTTCTTTTCTGCTCTCTTTCAGATTAATGGAATATTTTTCTTTTTTTAGTACTCCATTTTGATTATTCTGCTTTTTTTAAACTTACAACTCTGTGTGTGTGTGTGTGTGTGTGTGTGTGTGTGTGTGTGTGTGTGTGTGTGTGTGATGCCTCTTGGCATTATAATATGGAACCGTATCACATTCTACTTATAATTTGTATTGTGATACTTCTTGTAAAATTTAAGAACCTTACAACTGTTTAATTCCTTTAGCCACTTATCCTTTCTGTTATTGTTGTTTATGTTATTACACATGTTATAAATTTCAAAATATGTGTTGATATTTTTGTTTTAACTAATTAGGAGAATAAATGTCCCCTTATTTACAGTTTATTTTTCTTTGTAGGTTCACATTTTTATCTGGGTTTTATTTTATTTCAGCCCGAAGAACTAACTATTGTTCTTTTTACAGTGCAAACCCACTGGCATTGACTGTCTCAACTCACACTTATTAATAAATATATAAGCATAAAATATATTAAAAGAACCAGTTGTATGGGTTTGTACATAATGAGTTTTGTTTACGCCCTTGAACAGATTTACATTGTGTTCTAAATTTCTTTTCTGTGGTTTCTTTGTATTGATTGCTTTCTTTTTTGACTTTGGGTTTCTTTTCTCTGCTTCTTCACATATGCAGTACTTATTATATAATGGCTGTTGCTAACGGTTTGATGTAGGTAGTCTGAATTATGTCATCTTCCTTCAGAAGATACTGAATTTTGTTTTGAAAAGAAATTAACATCCTGTGAGGTTTTTTTTTTCCTTTTTTTATCCTGGCAGGTTTGGTTTTACTCTGTATGAGAGTGAGTATATTTCACTTTTGTCTTTAGTACTGGTGCATCCCTTACTCTAGGACGTGGTCCTTACTTCTAGGTTCTCACATGCTGAGGTCAACTGAATGCACAGGGTGCTCAAGGGATCAGTATACTTTTGCAAAGCTGGGGTTTCAATGTCTCAGCACTGTGAGACTTCTGGAATCTTTTTTCAGTTTCCATCTCTGAAAGAGTGTTCCTTTGTTAGTTTTTGTAGAGTTTTCACTTATACATTTGAGACCCAGACATTGACAAATGACATGTCATTAACCCCGGAAGTTTTCCATGCTCCTCACCCCTGCCAACTTTCCCTTCTCTAATATTTGGCCCACAAATTCCAGCAGATTCAATGATTTTTTCCTTAGCTTAATAAGACTGAATTCTTCTTGGGCTCCACCTCCCTTCTGCAGAGAAGGTACTCCCAGTTAGAAAAGTTTGATAAATGTTTGTTTGTTTCTTTTCTGTCTCAAGCATCATCATTTTGTTTTGTTTGATGTACAGTGCCTGAAAAGAGTTGTCTCATATATTGTGTTCATTTTTACAGTTGGTAGGAGTACATATCCAATACAAATTATTTCATAGTAGCCAGAATTGGAACTCATTGTTTTCTTATAGATTCATCTTGACTTACCTTTGGCTTCATGCTTCTAATACAGACATTTAAGCAAATAGACATACATTCTTGCTCTTTAAAAATGTTTCCCACACACTTGGTGCTTAATATTAATAAATCAGTATTGGTTGTTTATTAATAATGATAAGTTGAAAATCTGAAATGAATATTTGAAAAGCCCAGCCTACTAGATAAAATCCAACCTACTTTTGTTGTTCTTTGACTAAGAGACATCTCAGATCCCTGTGCTTTAGCACCTCAATACAGAATTTTTCAACCATATTAAGAATCTTGGCTACTGTGAAACATTTCTTTGTTTTTCTCCTTTTGCCTTAGTACCTTGACAATTTCTAGCATTATATTTTCTTACTTAACTCTTCAGTCCACACATTCTGTCCTCAGGGAAGGAACAGCTATTCACTTGTTACACCAAAGAATTACTACAGTGTATATGTTTTCAAGGTGAGTGGGTTTGAGTATGGATTGAGGAAGAGAAGAAAGATATTAACATGTGTCATTTGCATTTTAAAAAATGTAGTCCTGTAACAATCTTTAGAGTCATATAGTATTGTCCCTCTTTTGCAAAGACAACCATAATAAATAATTTTCCTGAGCTGTTAATATCTTCCTTCTCAGTTCCCTGAACTGAATTTATTAAACTTCATTTGAACCTTAGTAGTGTATTGTTAAAATTTTAATAGTACTAACAGCCTCACAAGGTATTTTAGAGCATTAAACGTTGTAATAGAAGCAAAGTTGCAGGCATTTATCGGATTAGTTTTTCCTCCAGGAAATTATGAATGGTCAAGTAGATTTTGCCTCAGTACCTCAGCAGTGCCTCTTACCTTATAGTCTGTACTGTTTTCAGAGAACCATGATATTTTTCCAAATGATTTTTAAGGGTAGGCATAGGATGAATTTTTTGACTATACATCTCTGAGTCATTCAAAATATTCTCTGGTAGTTATGCCTATAAAGTTATAGATTTTTCAGTATCATTGGATGAAATCTCTACCACTTCCAAACATCATTATTAACAGATACTTTAAAGACTCTATCAACTTTCTTACTGAGTCTAATGCCATTATAGAAAAAGAATCAGCTTTAAGTTTAGCAGACTCTGACTATTTTCCATCTTATATTCAGGGACATAATAAGAGGCAACCAGATTAAATGGAGGACTCATTATAGGGTCACCATCATCATATACATACATCTCTTTGTGGAACCTATGACAGCTGTTTGTGTTCACCACCTCTGACTGCTTTAAGAAACCTATGACAACTGTTTTTTGTGTTCACCACCTCTGACTGCTATGATATTGTTATGGAGTAAAATAGCACTTACACTTTAAATAATGTCTAACTTTGCAACTGATTATTTTCTAGAACTTCACATCCTTTTTATTATTCTGATATTAGAGCCCTATTTGTTGAATAAATAAATGAATACATTTGTGATCTTCTCATTGCAAAAGTATGATCCATTCTAATTGTAGTGAGGCCATTTGTTTTATCACCTTTGAATTCAGACAGATCTGAATTTTAAAACCTGGCTTTGCCAGTTTCAAAATTATATGAGCATAATTCCCAGAAATTATATGAAACATATAAAGAAAAAAATTGCAACCAAATCTTAATGTGAAATGATAGGTAATAGTATTTTGGTGTAAAAATTAACATTTTTATCCCAAAAGAGAATGTAAATAAAATAAAAGAATCAGTTAACTATTACATTTAAAACATCGTGTTTAAGGAAGTGGTCTCATATATTTACAACGAAGATATTTTCGTGAAAGGTTAGAAAATTTCCACAGTTTTTCAACAGTGTTATTTTAGAAAATCAACAGACATGAAGAACATTTATAAAAGAGGGGGCAGCAAAATTAGAAATAAATTCGAAAGAACACTGTACTTGGGAATCTGGAAGCATGTATTCTATACCTGACTGTGCCATTAACTAGCTGTGTTCTTCATGAAAATGAGTTTATTTTCTGTAATCTCAAGTACTTATGCTATATAATATCCATATTCTGTTTCATTCTAAAAATTCCATTACTTAAAAACATATCCTTTAAGATTGTTAGCTACTTTAGGATTGCACAACTAACCAAATGGAGTTCTAGGTTATAATGAATTAAGTTTTCTCATTTAATGCTATTCCTTCTAAAATTAGCCCCTATCACTTTCTATCCAATAACCCTTTTACCTGCGCCCATACATCATTTCCTAAACCTCTAAAAGAAGGAGGCTCACGTGAAAATTCATCTTTTAGCCTACCAAATTATTCCTTAAATAGCATACATAGTTCTTGAGTTAAATTTCTTGGATATTTCTTTGTAAAACAGAGCCTAGAATTTAACCCTTCATGATTTATCGTAAGTCTAGGTCATTCCACTGCTAAGTCTTACCTCTAAAGCATCAGTGCCTTTTGCTATTCACTTGTTGGGATTCATTTATCAAGAGGCAGAGATGTGAACATCTGCCCAGGTTCTGACTGAACAAATCATTCCAAGTAACCTTTCTAACCCAAAGTTCAGTGGATGAGCCAGACCATGATTTATATTTGAGGGGTTTTGTTTTGTTTTTGCAACAAAAGCCATTCTCTTACTGTACTCTCAACAACTGCCTGTACTGCATTAATCAGACCTTAATTAACAAGGAAGAAAGGTGATAATTTACATTTATTTCAAATTGACACAGTGTACTTTATTTAGCAAATGAGACCTGTCAGGCACTGCCAGTGATGCTTAGATTGAAGACAGAGTGTCGAAAATATGTCTTCCACCTGCCTGTGCCTTTGTAGGAGGGAGCTTTCAGTGTGTTTACACAGAGATCATTAGACATACCTCATGCTAAGCTTCCATGAATCTTTGAATAAGAAATGCTCAAAGGTCATCAGGTATGAAATATTTTATAATGACACATTGTCATAAGGCATGAGAAACTGTGATTTATCCTCCAAAGTAAACTCAAAGAGGATAAAGGAAAGAGAAACACACAGGCCTCTAAACCATTTCAGGTCTATGAGGATGGAGGCTGGAGAAAGTTTATTCACCCTGTGTAACTGAGCAATTCAAAGTCAGAGGTGCAGGTCTGAAGTAAACAGATGAGCCCTCTAACTGGTCACCAGCTTTTGAGCAAGAACAGTAAGTTGCTATCAAATGTCAGGAAGGAAAGAGAATTGAGGAATCATGAACACCAATCTGCTAATTCTATGAGATGAAATCAGAAATTAGATGATTGATTTCCCCATTCTTGCCTTTTATTGGGTTATATGGGTAAAGGTCGAATTAGAAATTTATGTTTAAGAAAGTTGAAGTAAGTGAGATTTATAGTTTAAAGTAGATCCGTGTTTTCCTCCTGCCCTCATAAGCCTATTTTCATGTTTTTTTATATTACCATATGTTTCAACCTATAGTTTAAAGCAGGCAATAAGGTAGTCCTGCAAGTGTCCCTTTTATGTGTTTGATGGGCCTGGGTGAGCACTGCTCCCTGCCCTGAGCATGCTGTGCTCACGCAGGCATCTCCACCTTTGCTCATGTAGTCTTCTCCGTTGAGATGACCACTGCTCTACCCCCTCCATATGGTAAACCTGTTGTCAGCTTTAAAGTGTGGCTCAAATCTTATCTTCTCTCTGAAGCTTTTGTTCTTCCCAGTACTTTTCTGCCCCCAGAGCACTTTAAGTCACACTTACCACATTGCCTAAATGCCTTCCTCTCTGCCTACATGTAAATTCTTACCAATCTTTATTTCTCCATTGCTTAGTGGAGTGTCTGGAACATGGAACATCTTACAGTAGATGCTAGTTCACTTAGATTAAATTTTGAATAAACATTCATAGTTTTCTAGCTAATAAATGTTACTTTTTATGGTGACATTTTTGTATTTGCTCTTTGAACTGTACTATTCAGCTGATTCAGGATATGTATGTTACTATAGAGTGTACATTATGCCACTATATATAAAATTTATGTGATATATACTATATATGTACATGAATATGAAACATTAATTCATATAAATAGCATATTCAATTTTCAAAATTTTGTCAATTATACAGTTTTTGAAATTTGTAGTCTCTTCTCTTTTTATCAGTTTATGTTTTTATTAACACAAATCATTAGAGGAGCTTGGGCTTTTTAATCATTTAGATCATGATTTGAATGATAATTCTCCTCCCTACCATAATATATAAACTTAAGCATGTTACTTGATCCCTTTTGGTAAAGTTTCTAAAGTTTTATTTTTTTTATCTAGAGATAAAAATGTTAAGCACGGCTACCTCATTTTAGTATTTTAAAAGATGAAATAAATTAGATGTACAAAGCTCGCAGCAAACCTTAATTGTTTGATTAATGTTTACTGTCCTTTCACCACCCTTATGTTGATACTGTAGAAAGTACATAAACTTACAAAACAAGAGGATGAAATTTTCATCAATTGATGACATTGAACAAGTCTCTTAACCACTGGAAAAGTCAGTTACCTCATTTAAAAATAGAATTTTGTTGGAATAGTAGCTGCCATTCTATGAAAAAGAGATAGGAGCTTTTGGAGGAGAGAGAAATCTCTTGTTTTATATATGCTGTTGTTAAGCTCTAAAGCCAAATGTAGATGGAAAAGAGATTATAAGACATGATAGGATCTATGATGCCAAATCTACATAGTTTTACAACACAACACTGAATTAATGACATGGTTTGAAGTAGAAATGTTTCCTGTTACTCATGATCTGTACAATAGGAATATTGATTTTTATTGGCTCTGGTGTGCTAAGGAAAGCATATTACTTGTGGGTTAAAGTTGCAAATTCTGCTTTATAGATGAGTTAATAGGAATTAGAATAATAGAATCCACTTTTCTTATGAATTTAATTATTGTGGATAACTTGTTCTATGGTTGTTCAGAGGCAGAGCTGGAACTAAAACTAGGTTATTGTCTACTTCCATGGCTTTAACTTTTGCATCTAAGGTAACAATTTCCAGATCTAAGAATCCAGTTCCAAATGCTCTTTCAAATTTTAAATTATCTTTTCCAATTACTGGCTGACATAGTACAGAGACTCTTACAGTAGTATTATAAACATAATATATTAAAAATATAGTTATTTTTAATAAACATTAAGATGTCAGTGCCCCACAGGCTTATTAGTTATTCACCCTGATTTCCCATTCTCTTGGTCACAAAAATTCAAAATTTGTTTAATTTCATTCCATCTGTTTCCAAAATCTATAGGGTCTCCTTCTGGAGTGTTAATTTTGGTCCTGTCTTTTATACTTACCACCTAAACCATTGTTGATGATGTTAAAATACAGTTGCTGCCCTGATCCTTTTCTGAAACCATTTTTGTACATACTTTATCCAAAAAATTACAGGCCATATGTGGCTACTCAATGCCTAGAGGATTAATTTTAATTTCCTCAGCCTGGTATATAAGACCCTTGAAAACTGGTTTAATTATTTCTGTTTCTGAAAAATCAGAAGATTCCTTTCACAGAGGATAGCTGGAAAGTCTGGACACCACATAAAGTACAGATGTTTGAGGATATCACAGATTTAACCATGTATTGAAGAATTTGAGAGCTAAGATATGTGAGAAGACAGAAGTCTGGGAAGATGGGCCTGGAATCTGTCCTGGTAATGCATTCATATTTTGGCAAGAGGTCATGCTTTTTGAGAGTCTGAAAAGCACCTGTTTTTTTTACTAGGCAATAGGAAACCGTGCACTTGCTCCTACCTCCCTGAGTTTTTTTCCCCAAAAAACACTGTTTTAGGACTATTCTTTATATTGCCTACAGCACCAACATTGTTTGTTTAACTGATAGTGATAAGAATGATATACTTCAGGAATGGATTGGAAATCCATTTTATTTTATTTCACAGTTTTTAATTGAAATATAGTTGATTTATAATTTGTTAGTTTCAGGGGTACAGCAAAGTGATTCAATATGAATACATATATATGTATGTATATGTATTCTTTTTCAGATTCTTTTCCATTGTAGGTTATTACAAGATACTGAATATAATTACCTGTGCTATACAGTAGGTCCTTGTTGTTTATCTATTTTATACATAGTAGGGTATATCTATTAATCCCAAACTCATAATTTATCCCTACCCATGCATCCCTCTTTGGTAACCATGTTTGTTTTCTATGTCTGTGACTCTTTTCCTGTTTTGTAAATAAGTTAATTTGTATAATTTTTAAGGTTCCAAATATAAGTGATATCATATTTTTGAGAGACTTCTGAGTATATAGGCACAAAGTTGGAATTTGGGGCCTGGCATAATACCCTTTTGCTTTGAGGTGGAATTCCAAAGAGCTTCACCACAGAAGTAAATCTCGGTGATATATAGCAAGCCCTCACAGAGTCTGAAGTCTAGCATTGAATGGTTTGAATGGTTTCTTTGCTTGAAATTCTACGGAGGTGATCCCAGATTATTATTGTCCCCAGGAGCCTGGCAATTACAAATGCGAGTCCTCTCTGGAGGAAGATAACATCATCTTAGTCTTTATGTTATTACAGCAAGTAAGTTTTCAAACGTAATGTCTGAGATGCAACAAAAAAATGACAAGACAGATAGGTAGACAAAACAATCTGAAAGATAACAAGCAGTAGCAAAGAAGAAGGACCTGCAGATATTGGATATATTTGACACAGACTATACTATATTCAAGAAAAATAAGTAAATAATAAACTTTTGGGCAAATAACTAAAAACTATTAAAAAAGACATGAAAATATGAAACAATGAAAAAGTGTAGTTAATATGTAGAAGTTGAATTTATCAACCAATAGACATAGCTGATATAAGAATAAATGAATTATTCAAAATGAAGTCAAAAGTTTAAAAAGATGAAAAATATAAAAATATGACAAAAAGAGAATATAGTATAAAGTTCTCTTATCTTTCTATCTGGATGAGTGTGTGTGTGTATGTGTGTGTGTGTGTGTGTGTATGTGTAATTGGAGTCTCAAAAGAAGAGGAGAAAAGGAAGGTGTCTAAACTTATATTTGCGGAAATAATGCTTGGAAACTTTGATTCTCTTGAAACCGTTATATCTTATAAACCCAAAGCTTTATGGCCCATAGGTCAAATAATGAATCTCAATAGAAATTAGAAGATATATTTTACTAAAAGATGATAAAAATACTAGAAATCAATACTTGTATAATGAAGGAAAAGTCATGCTTAGAGTATCCTTTATAGACTTATATGTATATATTAAGGGGGAAAAAAAGGCTGAAAAATCTATAGCTGAGTATCTTAAAGAATTTAGAAAATCAATAGTAAACTACAGTATATCTAAAGAAAGTCAAATGGAGGACATAATAAAGGAAAGGGTAGAAATTAAAAGAATGATATAATAAACAGTGGAGAGGATTAGCAAATTAGAGTATTTTAAAAAATAGAATTGGTAAACTCCTGGCAAGATAAATTAAGAAAAAGCAGAGATACATGCCCAGGAGTGGAACTGCTGGGTCATATCATAGTTCTATTTTTAGTTTTTTGAGGAACCTTCATACTGTTTTCCTCAGCCGCTGCACTGATTTACATTCCTACCAACAGTATACAAGGATTCCCTTTTTTCCACATACCCAGCAACATTTGTTGTTTATGGTCTTTTTGATGATAGCTGTTCTGATAGGTGTGAGGTGATGTCTCATTGTGATTTGATTTGCATTTCCCCAATGGTTAGTGATGTTGAGCTTCTTTTTATGTGCCTGTTGGCCATCTGCATGTCCTCTTTGGAAAAACGTCTATTCAGGTCTTCTGCCCATTTTTAAATCAGGTTGTTGTTTTTTGATGTTGAGTTGTATGAGCTGTTTATATATTTTGGATATTAATCCTTTATCAGTCATATCACTTGCAAATATCTTCTCCCATTCAGTAGGTTTTGTTGATGGCTTCCTTTGCTGTGCAAAAGCTTTTAAGTTTAGTTAGGTCCCATTTGTTTATTTTTGCTTTTATTTTCTTTGCTTTAGGAGACAGATCCAAAAAATTACTGCTATGATTTATGTTAAAGAGTGTTCTGCCTATGTTTTCCTCTAGGAGTTTTATGGTTTCCTGTCTTACACTTAGGTCTTTAATCCATTTTGAGTTTCTTTTTGTATATGGTGTTAGAGAATGTTCTAATTTCATTGTTTTACATGTAGCTGTCCAGTGTTCCCAGCACTACTTATACATGCACCCGAATGTTCATCGCAGCATTATTTACAATTGCCAAGATATGGAAGCAACCTAAGTGTCCATCAACAGATGAATGGATAAAGAAGATATGGTATAAATGTACACACACACACACACACACACACACACACACACAGTGGAATACTACTCAGCCATAAAGAAGAATGAAATTTTGTTGTTTGCAACAACATGGATGGACTTGGAGTGTATTATGCTAAGTGAAATAACTCAGAGAAAGGCCCATATTATATGGTACCGTTTATATGTGGAATCTAAAAATACAACAAACTAGTATATATAACCAAAAAAGAAACAGACTCAAGGATACAGAGAACAAACTAGTGGTTACCACTGGGGAGAGGGAAGGGGGAGGGGCAATATAGGAGTAGGGGATTAATAGGTACAAACTATTACATATAAAATAATCTGCAAGGATATATTGTACAGCAAAGGGAATATAGGCAATATTTTATAATAACTATAAATGGAATATAACCTTTAAAAGTTGTGAACCATTATATTGTACACCTGTAACTTAAAAAAATATATATCAACTATACTTCAATTAAAAATAATATGGACATGGTTAAAGTAAAAAAAAAAGAAAACACAAATAGCCTAAATATAAAAAGGGAACATTACTACAGATCAGGAGACTCTAAAAAGGTAACAAGAGGATATTATGAACAACTTTATGAATATGTATTGGAAAATGTTGAGGAAATAAGCAAATTCTTAGTAAACTAAAACTGCTAAAACTAACATAGAAGTAGAAAATCTGAATAATTACTAATGAAATTGAGTATACGATTACCTTTCTTTATATACTTAAACACATACTCAAACCTTTCAGTCTCAAATGGGTGAGTTTTGCTAAAAACTGGAATACTCTCCAACTTGTTTCATGAAACCAGAATAAATTTGACAGTAAAATTTGATAACATCTTAAGTACAGATCAATCTCAAATCTTGAAACAAAAATTCTAAATGAGATTGGAATTCACCACATTAATAGAATAAATGAGAAAAATCACATGATCTCAGTAGAGGGAAAAAAAAGCTTTCAATAGAATTTAAATTCATTCATTAAAATAAAACTACTAGTTAACTAGGAATAAAAGGAAATTTTCTTAATCTCATAAGCAGTATCTCCAAAGACCTTCAGCAGATAACAGGGTAAAGAAGAAATATTAGAAGCTTTTCTTTTTAGATCTGATCAAGTGTTTTCTATTTTCCCTTCTAGTCAACATTATTTTGGAAGTCTCTATACTATATTAAGGTGAGACAAAGAAATAAAATGTAGATATTGAGAAGGAAACTATGAAATTATGATTATTTGCATTTAATATGATTGTGTACATAGAAAACCCCAGAGAATCTAAATATAAACAATTAGAATTAACAAATGAGTTTAAGCCACTGTTTTTCCACATAACAACAATAAGAATTTGGAAAATGAAATAAAAGGTTATATTTTAACAACATAAATAATGCAAAATATATTGGAACATGTGTAAGATTTGTATATAGAAAACTAAAAGCAGTGTTGAGAAAAAGTAAAAAAGGAGTAAACTAAAAAATAGAGGAAAATCTAGTTCATGGGTTAGAGGATTCAGTATTGAAAAAAATCTAAGGTATCACAGTCCAAATCCTAACTTCTTTTGTTGGGGTAGAGATTGATTATAAAATTTATGTAGAAATAAAAGGTCCCAAAATGACAAAGGCACTTGAGGAACAGATAGGAAGGACTTGCTCTGTCGGCTATCAAGATACTGCTATTTCTACTGCAGTAAGACTGATATTATTACAAGAATTGGAAAATAGATCAAAAGAAGTAAAAGAGCAGAAAAAACATGTTTTTGTGGACATTTGGTTACAAAGTTGGCACTGCAGAACAACAGGGAAATGTTGATCTTTTTTAATGAATTATGTTAGGATAATGGCATTTCCATATGAAAACAGGGAAATCTAATACCAAGCATAGGAATCCAGGTAGTTTTTAGATTTAAATTTTTTAGGAGATAATACATGATAATATGGGATAGGGATAATATGGGATATTCCTTGGGATAGGGAAAGCCAGCACTCTGCACATGCAAGTCATTTACCTGCTATACTGAATTCTTCACTGGATTAACCTGTCTTGTCATATCTTGGCCATTGCTTGTTGACGGGGCAAACTTATACAAAGAACACCTACCAGATAAACCACAGGCTGGTGAGGGGCTTTTAGGGACTGCTGGTAAATAGAAGAGAATGGTCAATTATATATTTTCTCTCTCTTTTGAAATAAAAGCATAAGAGTGTATCATGCAACAAGTGGTTTGCTCCTAATTATACTCCATTAATTAACTTCCAGAAAGAAAATTTAATCAGGTTCTATTTAAAAGTTGTTTTCCTGTTCATATTCCATATGTAGGTGCCTCAGAATTTCTACAGTGCAAATTGACCTAATGTTTTAATTCCTTTGGTAAGATTTATATCAACAATTTTTAGTCTTTATCTTAATTACATTTGAATACCAAAATTTATATTTTTCCTCTAAGTGTAGCAGAAGCGTTTACCTAATTTACACATGTATCTGATTATTAAAAAATATGTGAAATTCAGATGGAGATTTTAAATTTTAATTGCTTTTGTGTTTCTTTAAAATATAAACATTATGAATGGAAAATAATAACATGGTCCAAATTTTCAAAGAACAAAATCATTAAAAATGAAGCCTTTTGTCACTCGTAATTGACTCATTCCCATTTCTGCCTCCATATTGAAATCTGCAATAAATTTTATTAATTCGGAATGTATCTTGTATCCAATAATCAACTTCAGGAAACCGAGTGTGATCTTTGCAATATCCTACCAACTCTTCTCTCAACTCCATCACTTAGTTCTTAAGTTCCAAAAATTAAGGTGCCAAGTTATTATTCTCTTATAAATGCACTCATTATCTATTATTTAGTAAACAAACATTTATTTACTATTCCAAAGTATTAGAACTTCAGTGAGATTTAAATATTCAATCTTAATTGATTCAAAAGTTTCTAGCCATTCCCCCCCCGACTCCTATCCACATCTGTTTCTTTATGCCAGTTACAGGTGGATCTTATCGCACTTTAATTCCTGTCCCTAAAGTTTCTAATTAGCAAAGTATTGCATGGTGTTTGAATGTTGCTGATTAACATCTAAGAGAATATCCCCAATAACATTCCCATTGTGTATTAAGTCAATCCAATTTTTGATAGATTAATTTTTTTTCTTATTTTACTGAAACCAGCCATTTTTCCATGTTAGTTTGGTCTCAGAGAGGATAACATAATTGTCATTCATCTCCCTTTAGAAGCTACTAATTTCTAAAGTGGTTCAAATCTGCTGAAAGCCAACTCAGTACTAGGAATTAAAACTGACAAACAGCTACATAACATTAAAGTTTCTGGGGAAGAGTTAGACCATTGAGCTATAAAATGAAATGTCTATGTTTCCAAAATCAAAACCTCTCCCCTCCAAAATATTGTCCTTTCATTCCCATTGTGCCACAGTTATGGTGTAGAAAAGCAAGCTGATAGAACTTACTTTGTCTTGCACTTTTATACCCACAGAGCTTCAGTTTCCTCCTTGTCAAAAGTCATCAGCTTGGTAACATTTTCATCTTTCTCTGCTGTAGGATTATTAAATTAGTGGAAGTCTCAGGTGGTGATCACCTTAGCAATCTCTGGAGGCCTATTTTCTACATGAAATAACTGCGGTTCATTTAGGGATTGCTTTGAGGTCACCTGTCTAGTTACTTCAAAAGCAGGAATAGTACAAAGGTTTATTCTTCTAGTTTGTGTGTGCTGTTTATAATCAATTCTGTTTCTCTTTATGTTTGCTTTTATTTGTTTGCTTTTCTCACACATAGGTAGAGTGATTGCTTTTTTTTGGTGATATAGCAGACATCCTATGACTGCATTATCCATATCCACTTTGCCACTACTTCTGTGGGGTGGACAGCCAAAAGAGTGAGGCTGCCCTTGGCTCCAGTTTAATGGAATAGAGATGAGCAGCTGACTCAATGAATCAATCATAATCTTTATTCTGTGAGTTTGAAAGTGTGAGATGGGGGCTTCTAAAACATACCAATTCATCAGGCCCTCCTAGAGATCAATTAAAGCAGAAATATTGGGGTAAGACCCATAATTTTTAACTCCTAAATTATTTCTAATGGTCAGAATTGAGAACCACTGATTCTGATCTTAGTTTTTTAATACTTATTTTCATAGGCTATCTAATTTCTGGGTACACATATGTGAATTTGTATATATATTTGTATTATGTACATGTATATGTATGGCTATATTCATATGCATTATTCCAGAAACATAATCTTTGACCTTTATAATTGTCATATTTTTCACTAACCTGAGTATACAATTTTGATTTAGTGTTCATGTTCCTCCTGTCTTCAGTGATCATCTTTCTACCATATTACTCCATGTAATATTTAGTTGCTGTCAACTAAATATCAATTACAAAAATATCAGTTTCTCTATTGCATAAAATATGATTAAAACTTAAGGAATTAGCCCTTAAAATAATGCAAAAGTAATTTATCCTGTATAACACTTTTCTGATAAAAACATATCTATATAAAATGATAAATTCTATTTTGATTAATAGGTTAAATTGACCTTTTCTTTTAATTCATTTTTTTCTATATTACACTTATTAAAAATACTACAGAATTTAATTAATATTTAACATGGAAAATTGTGTTTGGTAATTGGCTTAATTTTTTAAATAATTGGTTACATATTAAATCCTCATTTTCATAGAACACTGCTCATTACTAAGAAAAATAATTCTAGTCAATAAAATATTCATCACTTTGTTGGAGGTTTTCTTCCTAACTTAATAAGAAAAAAGTTAATTTTTATTGAATTACTTCCAGTTAGGGATATCAACTTAAAAAAGGCAAATTTTTTACTATCTCTAGCTTACAGTTTATATGTATATATGTAGTTACCCAAGTATTTATGTATGTATGTGTGTATGTATAAATATATAGTTACTCAAGTGTTGTGTTTACTTAAACAGAAATAGTTATCATCCATAAATTCTTGTTGGTTAATTGCTTACTAATTGCATTTACTAGCTCAAAGTAAAACACTGTTGTGCATTGTGTCTTTCATACTAAAGTATAGGTTGTAACCAAATCCTATGGTGATGAGGAATACATTCCTTGATGAGTCAGAATATTAATTCAAACACCAATAATTCATATTTCATATAGGCATTTGCTTACTCATAACCTAGCTAAAAATCAATCTGAAATTTCATATTTTTAGAGGAATATTCATCCAAAGGGGACAGTTTTATAATTTACATATATACAAATGATGCAGTTTAGTCTGTTATAAAGTATTGTCAGTCTCATATCAGTTGACTTAAATAATGAAACTATAATATTTTAAATATAATAAATTCAGGTTCTTCAATGACAAACTATACATTTCCCAAGTTTGCATTTATTTGTGAGGCTTCTTATATTTTGATTAAAAAAAGTGTTGCAAACCTATTACATCTTTTAAAACATGGTTAAAATACTTTGAGAAATCTAGAAATAGCTCAAAAATAATTAACATATTCTATAAATAGTGAATATATTTGAAAATTTTGAAAATGTCTTCCTTTGGAATTTAGAAATAATTGTTAAGAAATTGGCAGAGACTGTCTCACATAACCACATAGAAGTAACCAAAGATTGTATTCCACTGGCTATTTTGATACAAATAGAGTTCCTCAGGCATTTTCATTAAGAATCATAAATAAATCTTATCCTTATTCAACTCTTTTTAATCTTTATATGAAAAATAAGGAAAAAGAATAAATGGAACCATGTTTGAAAGCTTTTCTTGGGTTGTGAAATATAACACATTTATAGAAAAATGCTCCCCCTATAGTACAGTTTAATGAGTTGTCACTAAATGAACAGCCAGATAAACTCTAGGTCAGGAAATAAAAACATTTTCAGAGTCTATAAGCCTCCATTGTGCCTCTTCTCATCTCTATCTATTGCTGCCTTGAAGACACTCTCTATACTGACTTTTGTGCCAATAAGTTACTTGCTTTCCTTCAAAGTTTTACCACCAAAGTATATATCTATAAACACTATTTATTATGGATTTGTCTAGTTTGAAGAACATATAAATGGAAACATAATGTATTTTCTTGGCCTGGTTTCTTTCACACAACAATATTTTTGATATTCCTATACGTTGTTTTAAGTTACTGCAATTCACATTTATTATAATACTATTCCATGGTACGAGTATGCTATAATGTCTTTATTTTAATATTGATGGACATTAGGTTGTTTGTATTTTGGAACTATCACAAATAATGCTGCTAAGAACATTTTTATTATGTCTCTTGGTATACACATGCATATATTTTTCTCGGGTACTATATTTGGGGGACTAGAATTGGTAGGTCAGAAAGTGTGTGTTTATCCAACTTAAGTAGTTTGATGCTAAACTGTCTTTTTAAACCAAGTTAAGAAACCTGACTTTCAGAATGATTGTACGAATTCAAACATTCCATACTTTAGCTGAAACAAATAATACAAAGTCCTCAGTTCCAAAGTTGTCCTGCCTAACATGACTAAGACACACACACATTCACTTCATTCCCAAAAGGAGGCATTTGAGAGTAACTCCCAGAAATTACTTCCACATTTGCTATCATAGGATGACTTTTCTCAGAGTCCATGATTTCCAAGTGATATGATTATTCCTCCAGTTCTTCCAAAATATACTCCACACAGAGGTCCCACCATCTCAAATGTAATATGCTGATTAGTTATAGTTATGCTATGTAGTTGTTAAATGGTAGGAGGAAAAAAATAAATTCATCTTTTTGTTTTGCTTAGCATGTCCTGTAAAATTCTATCTAGTCTTGTAAATTGGGCTCCTTGATTGTCACTTCATTACCAGCCAATTGTGGCAGAGATTTGAACTATTTTCATCATCAAAGAATATGGTGCCACAGGAACTAAAGGAATACATAGTCATTTCAATAAGAAGTATGTGGTCAAAGTAAAATAGGCAATTTGGGAGGTGTAGTAAGATAAGAATTAAAAGTGTCCATTTTATTTGGTAGGTTGAAGGATATTTTTGAATTTATGGCAAACAATTTTAAGAATGCAGGAATAGAAGACAGATTGTAGTAGAGTGAGGAGTAGGGGGTGCAGGACTCAGTAAGGAAATGGAGATAGGATATCACTGCTTAGGGAGTTAACTTGGGCCTTTGTCGGCCCACTGACCTATGTGGCTAGAAATGTCATTCAGAATACTACGTTAAAGGAATAAACTGGTGTGACAGCTCTGAATCGTTAAGACTAAAGTCAAGTGGGGCTGGTCATAGGCAGTGTTGAAAAGAGCAAGGTTGTTGAAGTTAGGGGATTGGCAACGTCCTTAAATAGAGACACAGCTTACTTTGATGCTTCTAAAGTTCTTTGCACTTGTTTTATAATCTTAACTCTTCAATATTAAAAATAAAGATTTGTCTAATTCTATCTAAATACTCAGTTAAAATCATTATCAAAATCTCTTAAATGGGGGCGTCCCTGGTGGCGCAGTGGTTGAGAGTCCGCCTGCCGATGCAGGGAACACGGGTTGTGCCCCAGTCCGGGAAGATCCCACATGCCGCAGAGCGGCTAGGCTCGTGAGCCGTGGCCGCTGAGCCTGCGCGTCCGGAGCCTGTGCTCCACAACGGGAGAGGCCACAACAGTGAGAGGCCCATGTACCGCAAAAAAAGAAAGAAAGGAAAAAAATCTCTTAAATGTATCATAATCCAAAGTAGAATAGCTAGAATCTCTTGCCCCAGGAGTGGAGTTTTTAACTAAGGCACAGTTGTCTCATCACCCTTAGGGAAGATATGAACTAGAGAGCACAACTGGATATCCAGTAGACAGCTTTACCTAAACTGAGATTTCTTGGGGTAAGAAACCCAAAATGTCACTTGATATCTTGAGCTTGATCTTCCTAGTGTAGTGAGTGTGTTTCTTTGTAATGTTGTGAATTTCAAAGTCAGTAAATCAAGTATATGTCTGAAATTGCTTTCAAAAGTTTGAATGACTTACCCTCAGAGTTTTTAAACACTTCCTTTTCTCCTAATTCCTGTTGTGGTCAGTTCAGTTTGACACTGGAAGCCAAATAAAGTGTTTAGTGTAGGATTGCCTGGATTCTCATGGACTTTTTCAACACTGTCTTTAGAATGGTTATTTTTAAATAATTGGTTATCAATAAATTTGTGTTCATCAACCAATTTTCAATAAATTAGTTCCCCAACCTTTTATTTAATAAAGTTTTAAACCTAAAGAAAAGTTGAGGAACTAATTTATAACTGCCTTTTTAAAAAAAATCCAGAGTCCAGTCAAGGTTTACATATTGCTTCAGATTGTTTTGTCTCTTTAGTGTCTTTTAATCAAGAGGGTTCTTCTCACCTCTTTGTTTATTTGTTTTTCATGATCTTTACTATTTTGAGGAGTCTGGACTAGTTGACTTGTAAAATGTTCTGATTTTGCTTTTGTTTTTCTGTTTGGTTTTGTTTTCTAATTAGGTTTTTTCCTTTATAAGAATGCTATATGAGTCATACTGTATAGTTCTGGTTGCTTCTTAGCAGTAGGTAATGTTAGACTCTTAATATTGGGGATGATAAGTTAGGCCACTTGGTTGGGGCTGGTAACTGCGAAATCTCCTTGTTCATATCATTTTGAAAAATGTGAGTATTTTTTTCCAGCTCCCTGCCTCCTCCCATAATGGTTCATGAGATGGTTTTATATCTTTTGACAATCATATTTTAAAGCAGTTATTATACTAGTGGTTGCAATGTGGTGATTTAAAAATTATTTCTTCTGCTTAATTATCTGGAAATCTCCAATATGCAAATATTTCCATTTTTTCTCTCTCCTCTTTTTCCCCCAAAATTATTTATATAGGACATAGCTAGGGATTACCAGATTAAAAAAAAATGCACTGAAGGCAAAAGATTTCTCTTGCACTTGTTTTTCTTTTCTGCATAATTTCTCTTCACCAAGTTTTATCATTATATCCCTACCAATCTTGACCCAGTGCCTTCATATCTTCTTTTATTCTTTCCTGAATATTGCAGTGCTTAAAATTTACTATTAGCTACTTTGGAACTTCAAACAGATTACTTGCTACCTTTGGATGTAGGTTTTTCACAAAATCATGATAATTACACATAGGGTTGTGAGAATTTCACAAAATAACATGATTTCTTTCATTTAAAAGTCTGGTATATTGTTGAATTTTAATAAATTGTCATCATTATCATCAGCAAATTGAAAACGCCAGGCAGGATTAGGCATCAGTTTCCTTCCTGCTTTACATTTTCTGCTATACTTGTGTTTTAGGAATTTTTATGGTTATTTAGCTAATATTACTTATTTATAAGTTAATTATATTTAAATAATGCCCTCATTATTTAGCAAAGCATAAAATGGATAAACTACTGTTTCAAAACACGTAATTATTGAATAGAAGAAAATGACCATGTAAAGTAAACTCACATAAAAGTTGTACCTTTATGAGGCTTTTTGGAAATTGTTTTTAATTGTTACTGTTGCCCCTACCTTACTGAGAATATTAACAATATGGTAGTTTAACTGGCAAACATGGCAATTAATATCTATTGTGGTTTAAAGGTGATAATTAATCACACATGTTTGGAACAGAGATGGACAGAGGTTTCAGAACAATGGAGATAAAAATATGGATGCTGTTATTCACACTGTTAAATCAGATTGCCCTATGTTCAAATGTACTCCCTTCTGCACCCCCACTGAGTGTGTACATTGGGATAATCTAGCTAAGAAAGAGTATAAGGCTTCCAAACATTAACCTGTTCAGACAAAAGCAGGATTTTAACTCATATTTTTGAGCTTTAAGAGCATTGGCAGAAAAAGTAAACCATAGAACTGTCTCTAGGGAAAGCAGGTCCTGGGGGCCTGAGGCAGAGCAGGATCAGGATGAAAATGGAGAATGTCAAGCAGAGCAGCCCAAAGAGAACGAGTAAAGCCAAATATGCCCTGTGCCATTTTTCTCTTCTCAGAGGAGCACATGGGAGAGAGACAATAGAAGAGGGATAAGTATGCCCAGGGAGGAGAGAGCTTGCAAAACAGAGTTAAGAGAGTTAGGGTTATTGGTTCCAAGGCTATTGAAAAAAATCCAAATAAGAATTGGTGGGTGGCTGCAGTGCAGTTAAGAAATGGTCAGATTTGGGATAGACTTTAAACTTTAAGTCATTAGGAATTGCTGATGGCTTGGGTACAGAATATGAGAGAGTCTGGGACAACTCTAAGGTTTTGGGCTCAACCCTCTCTGGAATTTTCTTCAGTCTTACAGTGTGCTGAACTTTGTTTCTTTATACAGATTAAAATGTAATTCAGTGGTTCTCATTATTTTAAATTAGTTTCTAATTTTATCAAAGCCATACAGGTACTTAATTTTTTTAATTAAAATGATATTACATGAGTTTGTGTCAAAAAGGTCAGTCATCAGCATTTTGTCTTTTTATCCTCCAGAATTACTCCCCAGATGATATCACATTTCCAACTCTTTTTTTTAGTTTTCTTTTTTTTGTAGAATTTACTTACATATTTTTAAAATAATGGGATTATATTTCAGTTACTTTATTTACTAATTTTAGTAATTATTGATTCCCTGTTACCATAGATGAAGATTTAGCTCTCAACCCACACTCACATCTCTGCTCTACCGTCTCTTGTCTTTTTGATCTAAATAACTCTAAATTTGTTAGTAGATAAACAGAATCTATTCTCATTGTGATAACTATAAATACAGTTCACTTCCAAATGATGTGGTATGCTTTGAAGGCCTTTTCTCTCCCATTACCTCCGTTCATCCCTCACACACTGTAATTAATAATTGCTTCATTTACATTAGTTTTCTCTATATATAAATGAGTATTTTTCTCCAAATGTATCAGTCTCTCTGTCAGTCTACTAGATTTACTCTTCCTGGATATATTTTTGCCCAAGTGTTTCCAGTATGTATTGGTTGGAGTCTAGATCTGATGTAGAGATGTTATTCGTGCATCTCTTTCCTCTCTCGTATCTTGTATTCTCCCGTTTCTGAATCCTGCCTCCTCTTTATGTTTGCCAAAACCATCTTCTAGCACAGTGTCTCTCAGTCTTTAGTGTGTCTCAGAATCACACAGGGGTATTTTTAAAACACACATTGCTAGGTTACACCCCCAGCGTTTCTGATTCCTTATTTCTGGAGTAGAGAGAGTGAATTTGCTTTTTTAGCCAGTTCCCACGTGATGCTTCTGATTCTGGAACTACCATTGAAAACCAGTATTCTAGAATAGAAAGAACAAATTTTTGAGAGCTTTCATATCTTCCTATTTCAGCTAGTAAGATAAAGTGCACTATTGTCTACAGTGCTTCATACCTCCCTATACATGAGCCTTTTGTTGTGTGACTTTGCAGTCCCTGCCGTTAGAAGCAGAGTTTATTTCTCTGTGTCACTAATGCAGGAATTGGTCATGTGCCTTGCTTTGGCCAATTGTGTTTTAGCAGATATGACTCAAGCAAAGGATTTAAACTTGCTTGTAGAGTGAACTTCTCTTGTGTTTCCTTGAGAAAAACATGCCTTGGTTGGCCTTATCCTCTCAAATGTGAGAGACATGTGAGACAACCCCAGCTGAGCCTAGCTCAGAAGAACTTAACCCTAGACAATCTGCAGAAGCATGAGTGAAAAATAAATATTTGTTTCTGTAAGCCACTGAATTATGGCATAGCTTATAATGGGGCATTATTGTGGAAATAGCTGAAAAATATAGAATGTTTGGGTTAAAAATTGTTTTTCCTAGAATGTTCATTTGTTTGAGAATATACATTTTTTCCCCCTCTGTGGAACACTCGAGAAACTTCTCTAAACTCAAGGATTTGAAATTTCACAATGATGGACATTCTTAGGAATATTTTCTCATTTATTGTGTTGAGTTCATGAGAGACCCTTTTGTTCTGGAGATATAAATTCTTTATTTCTAGGAACTTTCTTACATTATTATTTTTTGTCTTGTGTAATTACCCCTTTCTGTTTTGTTTATTTGCTCTTTTTAGAACTCTTGTCATTTAAATGTTATACTTTCTCGATTGATTCATATATTCCATTGTATATATGTGCCACATTTTTTATCCATTCATCTGTTGATGGACACTTAAATTGCTTCCATGTCCTGGCTATTGTAAATAGTGCTGCAGTGAACATTGTGGTACATGACTCATTTTGAATTATGATTTTCTCAGGGTGTATGCCCAGTAGTGGGATTGCTGGGTCACATGGTAGTTCTATTTTTAGTTTTTTAAGGAAGCTACATACTGTTCTCCATAGTGGCTGTATCAATTTACATTCCCACCAACAGTGCAAGAGGGTTCCCTTTTCTCCACACCCTCTCCAGCATTTATTGTTTGTAGATTTTTTGATGATGGCCATTCTGACTGGTGTGAGATGATATCTCATTGTAGTTTTGATTTGCATTTCTCTAATGATTAATGATGTTGAGCATCCTTTCACGTGTTTGTTTATCTCTGGAACATTTTCTTGACTTTATCTTCTAAGCATGCCACTAATATTTTAAAAAATTGTCAGTTTTATCTTTAATTTTTCCAGTACTCCTTCTTATTTGACTGTTTCTTATAAATCAAGTCATGTTTTTATTTTATAGTTTCATTTTCATCTCTTCTTCTGAGGACAATGAGGATCTATCTGTGAATTTTTATTCTTTGTGTTATGGGTTTTTTATTCAGTTTGTTGTTTATTTGGGGGTCCTTTCTTTCATGTTGGGTATTTTACTGATGGAAGCTCTGTTTGGATGAGATGGGTCTTTGTGATGGTGGAGCTTTTCGGTAGAATGGCAAAGTGTTGTGTCATCTTTTTTATTGAGGACACTCAAATTCTGTGTAAGTCTGTTTTAATTTTTTGTTTCCCATGTGCCATTTAGTTTCATGTCAAATAATCTTTCAGTCCACTTTCTGAGTGTGTGTTGGTTAGATTGGTGAGATTGATCAGGTGTACAGAGGGGGAATTATGCCTGGCTGCCAGGATTCTGATAGGTTAGGGAAAGAGAAACTAGCATTCTGCAGTTCACAATGCAGCTGTACAGTTTATCCCTGTTTTCGGCCCTGCTCCTGAAATCTGTCCTTAACTGGGCCGATGACCACAAGTCCAGAGACTCCAGCTCATTTCCTCCAAGAGGAGAGGCAGGCCCTTGGATTCTCTTGTCCCATAGACGTTTATATTATTATTTCTTTTACTTTTTAAAAGCCAGTTATCACTTCTCCTCTTGCTTTCTGCTGTCTAACAAGTAGATATAGATTGTATGCTGTTTTCTATTCTCTTATTTTCTGTCTTCACGTTTATAATCATTTACCATCACTTTGGTGGAGCCTGGGACAAACGAGATAAAATTCATGTAGACATTCAACCATGTTTTACTAAGTATAATTTGTTAACTCTGTTAAGTAGAGTGTAACATCCAGGAAAGGAGAATGTATGGCTGTCTTAATCACAGTTCCATACCCATGGTGTAGCACAGTGCCAGGCACATAATTAGTACTCATTAAATACGTGTTGACTAAATCTGTGAATGAGTTCTTCAAAATGAAATACCCATGCAGTATTTAGATGTCTGTTTGAGTCCCTGTGTTTCTAGCCTAAAAGATAGAAAATGTAGAGGTATAGTGGGAAGCAGGCCAGGCTCTTCTGTTTATCTGGCAAAGTGGCACAGACAGATGGACAGTTGTTATTTACCAATTTAGTTCCATTAGCCTTACCCTGAACCGACTTACCAGATTTGGCAGGCTGTTTACACTGAAGTCTTTCCAAGGAATTCTTCTTTATCTACTTCTAGGGTATAGATCACATTTCTGTGCTGCTAGTTAAGTATTTTGGAGTAATTATTTTTCTCTATCCTGAAGATATGCAAAGTCCAAAAAGTATTTTTATTTCTTTGACTCTTAAATGTGTTGTGGTGAATTAAGAAGTCACCCTGCATATACCCTAGTAGAAGATAGCCATCTTTTGTTTGAACAGATCTGCCATCGGGTAACTCTGTATACTTACATTCTTGAAAAACACACAGATGATTGTGAAATACTTCATAAAGAATGCAGAAAGCAGAACAGGTCTGAATATTCCTTTTGTCTTTCTTGTGAGATTAGAATTTCTCAGCATCCGTAGCCTGGCACTTTTATGAGAACATTGGCATGATGAATGTGTGCTTCTCAGAAAAGTTAAGTTAGATTACTTTATTCTCTATTTTTTAAGAACTTCTGAATCCTGATTTGATTTAGGTCTTTTGACTAACGTCCATATAACCCAGCATGACTTATAAAATCTGCCTTTATAGGTATGTGCTTCTTAGTATACGTTCGATACGTCAAAACAGTTATAAGAGCAGGCAAATATTCTAAGTATTTCCCTCCAGGGAAGATTACCAGTTTGGGAGTAAAAGTAAATAAACATATATAACTATTATACATGTTACAAATGAAAATACTTCAGGAGTAGAAAATTTATTGGCATGTGTGTAATAAATTGGTATACTGTTAAATAAACCTACGTTTTCTTATTGCCTGAAAAATCCCAAAGTTCCCTTTCTCTTACCATCTTTGTACTCCAATTTGAAATCGAATCCTTATAAAGGAAACAGAATAAAGCAGTGCCAAAGCTACAATGTGTCTGTTTTACTTCTAAATATTCAACTTAGGTACACAGATGTAGGTGACGTACTCTATAGATAGCCCATTAGCTTTTGCTGTATTCTTGGGACCAAATTAGTATTGCTACCATCCTGTGACTATGACCATTCTTAATGACTCTTGCAATGCTTATGGATGAAACCAATTCTCAATTATCACTCTGGTAATTGAGGCTGCATTTTTAGCATAAGTGAAAACCATGGGAGGCCCAAAACTTCATTGTGGCAGAGAACCCCAAAGCCTCCTCACTCTGTCCTTTCTATTATAACTTCACCTTCATTTTATTCCAAAACCTTGTTCTGATTTGAGTAGATTGCTCTGTGCCTGGAATAGATCCATGAATATACACTAATTTACCACCATCTTCCATCCTTTTTTTTTCTTTTTATTCATTCTGAGCTATCAGCCCCTTTCATCCTTTTTGCTTCCCAGTATACAAGCTTTGTTCACACTCCTTCTACATCTGCTTTTTCTTATATTATTCCTAACAGAGACCCGTTCAGAATGGTAGATATCAGGGATCCATTTGTGTTTAATTTGTACTCAGTATATAGACTAAGTCCTGTAAAGGCAGGATGTTTGTCCTAATAAATGGTGTATCTCCAGAGCCTAGCACAGTATATAGCACATAGTAGGCACTTGGTACATATTTGTCATGTGAATAAATGTAACTGTTTATGATTTAATTACATTTTGAACTTCCAAATAACAAGGGCTGTTTCTTGAATCCAGCCCCTAAGGGGTGTGTTTGAGAATTGCACTAGGAACTGACTCTTGGTGCGTCATGAGAGGAAATAATTTGCTATGATTGTTGTTGCCTTTAACAGCAATAACCACAAAAATGCTTGTTAATGCTTAATTGCCCATGGAGATATATGTGGTATTGTATGAAGAGATGAAAAAGCACAAAATTTAATGGGCTTGACAAACCCCTGTGTTGTAGACTCAGACATACTAGACCAGACAAAAGGCAGCATTTCAGCCATTTTGATGTAAAAATTAAGAAAAATTAAAATTTCCATATTTGTACCATGAAATGCTTTCACTTTTAAAAATATTTTACTTAAAAGTTTAGAACAATTTTTATGTAGTTGTCCAACTACTAACAAAAGGATAGAAAAACCCAGTATATACACAAATGGTTTAGCAAATTTTATGCCAATGAAATTATTCTTGCTATAGTGCTATAATTTTTAGAAATCTCTATACATAAGTAATAACCATTAGTAAATTAGTAATTGAAAGCCTCTTGATTATCAAAGATGATTAATAGTTTAAGAAAGTCTCTTCTTACTGATTGAGGGAAAGAAATGTTATACATGTCATTACCATGTATTTGGGAAATTCAAGCCTTTAAACTCTAAGTGACAATAATGCCCTTAATAAAACAAGGAGAGACATCTGTGTTTTCTTTTTTAAAAGATTATTGTAATTGACAATATGTGTGCTGACATCATCCTAATTATTTTAATTTGCTAATAATTGTCCTCCACAAAATAGTAGCACAAGTTCAGCCTTAAGATGAGTATGTTTTGCTAATGTTAAGATTAGCTGATTAATATTGATGGCAGCTAAGGCCAGTGGCTAATGTCTGACATCTGTTTGGGAAGTCAGTGTTCCAATTCAGGAAGCTGGCATTTCTGTCGGGGTTAGAATGAAGGGTTATTGTGTAAGGAATTATGATGAGGGTTTTGTGTATGGTTAAGGTTAGGAGTAGGGACATGATCTATTTCATTTCTGTTCATCTCAGTGTATTTCTGGTGTCAAGCTGCTTGCTCTATTCTGTGTTAACAGAGAGGTCTTCCCCTCTGTTCCCTTGTGGTACATTCACTGTGGCACATTATTTCACTTGCTTCTTCTATGTTAATGGACTGATGTATCTCTTTTTCTTTTCCTCTGTTTGTCCTTACCTTGTCCTTAAATGATCTTTTCATTTGGGACAGAGGCATTTCTTTTTGTTCCAGTTTTTTTTTTAGTTTTGGGAGGAAAAGGTTAAAATATACAGATTTGTCCCAAAACTGTCTGGAATTTTTATGAATCAAACCTAAAAACAAAGCAAAACAAAATGTCATAAAGTTTTTGACATTATTCTGACATAGAGATTATTTATTTCTTTCTCTAGTGGACTTCAGTTGGCTTCAAGTTTTAACTAGTATGTAGAAGAAGTGAAAAGTAGAGTTTGCACACAGTTTATACAAAGGGAGGAATGAAAGCTTTGTAACCTACTTACTGTAACAAAAGGGGCAATAGTGAAGTAGCCACAAAGATTCAGAAAGTGGATCAACTGGAAAAGCAAAGGATACTGAGACCTTTCAGTGTGTTGAACAAAAGCACAATCAAAATCCCTTTTCTTTTTATTTCCACTTTGCTTCAACTGAAAAATCAAGTAGAAAGTAACCAAAATCTTGAAAATTCAGGAAAAATTTTCAGAAAAGTTTGAGGGTCTTACTATATTATATACTTTGCTTACTTGATGTTTGTAATGAAGTCTCTGAAGCCATTGTGTCAATGCGATCATGACATTCCATGCAGTAAAGCAGGAAAATGGAACTTTAACACAGTCTTAGAAGATTGTTTTCAAAAATGATTTTTTTTAACAATATGGTTTTGTGCTTTAAGATATTACTTAACACCAAAAAATATTTATTTACTGAACATCTTCTGTGGGGGAAAGCAAAACTAAATCAGAAGAAAATTGAAATTAGGTAATGAACATTCCATATTAATTGTAGGCTGGGGCTAGGAGAACTGGTGTTTTCTAGTATAATCTATTCAGATCATTATGTATTAATTTTGACCCAAGGATTTTTTTTTTCATTTCAAAAAAATATCCTAGTTTCCAAACTTCTAGCTTGGGCAAGGTGCTACTTAAACTTTTTGTGCTTAAGAGTCCACATCTTTAATATTATGTTCAGTATTTTCGTTGGAAGCATCTTTGCCATAGAAATTTTTGCCACAAACATTTTTGCCACATAACTAATCAATCTTAGGGCGATTTTGCTGTTAAAACATGATGGAGGTCTTCCCTGGTGGCGCAGTGGTTGAGAGTCCACCTGCCGATGCAGGGGACGTGGGTTCGTGTCCCGGTCCTGGAGGATTCCACATGCCGCGGAGCGGCTGGGCCCGTGAGCCATGGCTGCTGGGCCTGCGCGTCCGGAGCCTGTGCTCCGCGGCGGGAGAGGCCACAACAGTGAGAGGCCTGCGTACCACAAAAATAATAATAATAATAAAATAATGGAAAATGAAAGAGAGACATTAAAAAGACATAATTAAGCATGGAAAATGAATAAAAACTATATTGTGAAACACAAAATATTTGAATACATTGAAAATGTTACAGATTCATGGCAGTACTGTGCAAATAACTGATTTTATTGATCTTTCATGGGTTGTACCTAAGTACTTGTCTTCTAGGTCTTTTGTTCATAACATCCTATAACTTTATGTATTTTTTTGCTTGTTGATTCATCTTCTTGTTCAGCTTGTACTTTTTCTATTTCACTAAATTTACTTCCTTCATTAAGAGAGGTATCAGTTTCCAAATACTAAGACGCATGTTTGTAACTGAGCTTTGTATTGTGTCGTGAAAACCTCTACGTTGTTGTTTGTTTTTGGCATATTGTCACATGTCACATGTTCCAAAGTTCCGTAGGAAATGTGAGTTCAACTGTGTACCTTCAAGACCCTGGAGACCTCTTCCTCCTCCAGTGTAGTATTTTTCAGAATGAGAAACTAACTCTTGGAGCAAATCATCACCGCTTGTCAGTTCAATAAAGCCATTAATACTGTTGCTAACTGGAGGAAATGCTAACTCATTTCAACCGGTTGAAATCAAACTGTCAATCAGTTATTTTATCTTTCACAGCAAATTGCCTTATACTCAATTAGTTATATGGCAAACATGTTTGTGGCAAAAACCCTGTGTCAAAGATGTCTACAGCAAAGATGCTTATGGCTAAAGTACCTAGAACCTTTTACAATGGGTATGGTAATAGGGATATTGTGATAATTAATGAAGTAATTCATGTAACACATTTAGACATACCTGATAGTAAGTGCACAATAAATGTTGTTTAATATTGGTAGAATCATAATATTTTCTAACATGACACCCACCTAGCATTGGGCTTTTTCTTAGAATATGCTCAGTAAGTTAACTAATGAATAAAGAAACTGTCCATAGCATTTCATAAGAATAAGATTCAAGGAAATTATAGAAATTTAGAATTAGAAGTTAATTAGTGTACCTAATAAGGCAGTTCTTTAACTTGTACAGATGGATTAATATTCTTTTACTGCAAAATATTTTCCTTAAAATAAGAGGAAATGTGAATACATTTAACTTTTGCTCCTTGGTACTAAGCTCAGAAGCTTCACAGAGTTGGTCTACACTTTCTGTCATACAATAACACTAAACATTAGCTTTCAGGAATTATAAGAGTCTTATATAGACTACTTTCTGGGTAAAACATTCATTTGTTCTCAATTGACTTGATTTTCTCAAGAACTCATTATTCAGTCATTCTGATTTGTAAATATATCCCTGTATATATTACGGGCAGAACAAAATAAAGATTCCAGAAAGATCTGACTTGTGCCTAGTAGGATTATTAATAGCTGTTCTTACATTACTATCACCTCAGCTAACAAGGTTTTATCACTTGTTATGTGCTAGGCACTGTAGTAAGGCTATAGATGATTTATTTCTCCTTTTGTCCAGAACCCTCATAAGGCAGATTTCATTACCATCATCAACTTAGAAACCGGAGTCCGGCCTGGTCGTATCACCAGCCTAAGGACTTGCATATAGTCACCAAGACTGACATATCTCAAACACTGGTCTTCTCTGACAGGAAAAATTGAGCTTTCACCTCTCCACTTTGTTGCTCTGTTTTCTGCCTTTTTCTGGACACCATGCTATAAACCATATCTTTTTGAAAGATATGGCTAAAACCTTAGGAATTTACCAACAGTTAAAAAAAAAAAACACCCTAAGAATTAGAATTTGCCTGGTTGATTAGGCTCCTGTATACAAATAAGATTCCAATCCAGAGTGGGGGCTTTAAATATATTTCATTTAACTCTTAATTATAATGGAGGTGTTGTTATGGCCATTTACATTAATATATATCATGTACCTCTCTGGTCACACATGAATTGCTAATGCAAGGATATTGAATTTGTGTTATGTCAAAGGTCTGCACCACCTTTGTGAGTATGTACTATTTAAGATTGCATTAGCATTTTTGGCATGGCATATTATTATCTCATATTAAGCTCTGCTGACTAAAACCCATCTTTTTCAGATGAACTATTCAGTGGACATTCTAAGATCTGGTACCTCGGTGACTAAGAACCTAAAGGCTGGGTTCTTAAGAGAACAACTTATCAGATCATTACTCTAATGAGAATCTTCCCCCTAGGAAAGATTCATACTCAGTCCATACTAATCCACTTCTGGGACCCTAAAGTTACTTGCTTGGCTCTGCTGTCAGTTAAAAGTAGCACCAAGCAACAGGATACAAACATGAAAGCAAAGAAAAGGAAAGGAAGGACTTTCAGTGGTTTGATATTTTCATTGACAGTTTCAGGGTTCATGCCAATAAAAATCATTATTTAGACAGCATTAATGTAGTTACTGACTCAAGCAGTTTGTTCATGCATGCAATATTTTGATATTCTTTTTAAAAAATAATGATAAGGGATGGATGTACTCTGAAAGAAAGACAATAAAAATATTAAAAAAGATTGGGCATAAGCAGTTCAATTAAATATATCTAAGGTACAGGTTAAGAGAATGGGAACTTTACATCTATCATATTCATTGGGAGATGGTTATTCTAGATCTTTGAATTAATTTAGTAGTATAACCATAAAATCACATACTTTAAATTAAAAAATTGAAATACATGACGGGAATTACAGCAGCAAATGGATATTTTTTAAACTGAAGGCAAAGTGAAGCATATCTCAAAGGAACCAACAAATGAGTGAAGATAATCAATATGCCCAAATAGAAAAGTATGCTTAGTACACAAAAGTGAGCGGTTTCTGAGGATGCAGGTGTAAGAGAATTACCTCTTGCAATAAAATGAATCAATGGTAACCACATTTCAAAATAATCTTTACTATTTGATTTTTTTGATACATGAAATTAATTTTACTACAAATTTTTCATATAACAATATGTTACAGGCATAGAGCACTTTCCTAATTTAGTATTTGAAACCTTGTGTAGAGAAAATGTTTTCCTGTTTTTATATTCTTGAATTAGCCGTAACTTATGACACTCTTTTGAGGAAGGTTTTATTTTCCCTTGACAAGTTTTAGTAAATTGAATTTAGTTGAATTTGATACAACTAGATGCATAAGATGAGGTAGATAATTTAACTGTCGAGCAAACTGTAGGTAGTTAGGCTACATAACACTTTTTTAAACCAGGAAAGTATCAGTTAAATAGCATTCATTCCTTTCAAAATACTTCCTTAGCTCAGGCCTTCAAAAGAATCTCAATGCTGTTGTTAAAAATATTTTGAATTACTGGTCATAAAGGAGTTTTAAAACATTCCTGTGAAGTGCTTTAGAGCTTCACCCTGTAGCATCGGGAGTATTCATTACTGTTCAAACAAGAGAACAGAATACAAGACTGGCCGCAGCAGTTGCCTGCTTCAGAGATTCAAGTCGAGTGGAAATCAGAGAAAAGAACAGGCAGCACAAATGGTTAAAAGTAAGTTAGTGTTTCTGAAATTAGTTGAAATTGTTTTAATAGATATTTGTATTTTAATAGCATCCTTTAATTCATACTTTGAAATGAAAATACATGCCAAATTGAGAAGGCATTTGCAAAGTTATAGGAATATTAATTTTCAGAACTGGATTCTTAAGACTGATATGAATCACCCCAAATGCCAAAATCTAAAAATAACCTCCCAGTCAATTTTTATTATCTTTGTTTTTTGATTTATTAAAAAAGTCTATTTAAACATCTGAATCTTCACTAAGCCATATAGAGGATCGTTATAGTTCTAGGAGAATGTTCCAATTATTCATTTTCATTTATGTAGTATATTATGTTGCCTGAAAAGCTATCAATGTAGCAGAATACAATGACAGAGAAACAGTCCCAGTAACTGAGAATGCTATTGCATCAGGATCCATTATATATTTTTCAACACAGGGTGGGCAGATTTTAGAGATCTGACCTATCCTTTTTTCTTTGTTTAAGTATTTTAAAATTCTGGTCATTTGCAGTGAGAATTTGCAGGTGTTTCTCAGAGAACTTTGTCCCCTCTAGCTGGATGTGGAAAGGACAATGCAATTAATAACAGATGGCACGGGATGACCACGTCCTTGAGAGAACGCCTTATTGGCACCTCCTGCTAATTGTATCACATATAACACAACTAAAAGCATAATAAATCTGAACTGGGGGACATTTTATGCAAGAGCTCTTCTCCTTTTCCAGACGGTAAATTGCTCAGCTCTTGAAATATCTATAACCTTGTGACACCCAACTTGCATTAGCTTAATTGCCTTTCTTTCCCCTCTCCCTCCCCCTTCTACCCTCCCTTCCTTTCTCTCTCTCCTTCCTCTCTCTCTCTCTCTCTCTCTCTCTCTCTCTCTCTCTCTCTCTCTCTCGTTCTTTCATGTTGTTTTCCTTCTTGGGTGTAAAGGAACAGTTTTTCTCCCTAGTTTAGCGCTGTGTCTGAAACAGCTATATTTCCTGACTTGTATAGAATTTGGTCAGAGTTTGATCTGCTGGTTTAATGGGAAATTATTCTTTTAGAGGGCTTTAAAACACTTTGCTTAACATTAATGTTGGGCAAGAAAATGTGTGTCTAACTGCTGATGCAATTTAATAAACCTGCAGAAGAGAGTTTTAATTAAATGGAAAAATGCGTAAGTCTCAGATGGACACACACACACACACACACACACACAGGGCTTTCTTCTTTTTTGCACAATGGTAACAATTCACAATATCCTGTAGCAGTAAAAAGAATTGAGTTTTCACTCACTTCGTAACTTGGTTTGGTGTTATTAACAATTTGTAAAGTAAAAGTTTTATAGTATGTGAGAATGTAACCTCCTAGCATTTTTTTCTCTTTCTCTAAGAAAATGCTGTAGGGAATAGCCTGAATTTCATGTTCATTTCCTACACCTCTATTTCCAGTTTTGGAGGTTTGCCTATAACCAAACAGAACAAACAACTAACCAACAAGCAATTTAAATTGTATTTGGAGAGGGTTAAAACAAATACATCAAAATCATGGAATATGTGTTGATATTGTGTCTTGGCTGGCTAGCTGTGTGTATGTTGTGTGTCCTTTCCTTAGCTATATATAAATGTCTATTCCTCTGTAGTGATTTATCCTCACTGGTGAGAGAGTAACCCTAATATTTGTGTCAGTTGGGTAAACCAACCCTAAAATAATAAGACAAATAATAGCCCACACAAGAAATGATATAAAGTAAAGGGAAGAAACCGTATTCTGAGACACTTGTGGTATTAATCCTATCCCTGGATCCGTTATTGAGTATTTACACTTTGAAGAAACAACTTTTAGGCCAGTTCTGGACCTGAGACACTCTTGGAATTCCATATAAAGGAGAATGGAAGATTCTCATGATTTTGATCGTTCTCGTTTGGTCTCTGGTGAGATATAAAGCATTCTGATGTGTTGTCTGGTAGGCACATAATCCCCAGTAACATGCTAATAACCTCAGCGTCATGCCGTTCATGCTTCTGGTGACGATGATGATAATGATGAGATGATGACGATGATAATGAGGATGATGATGTTCAAGACAAGTTGATATGTCATGGTCTGCATATAGCTAATGAATGACCTTGGGTAAGTCCCACCACTTTTCTGAGCATCACTGTGTGTTCCCTTACAAAGTGAGAGGTCAGGACTAAAATCAGTGGTATTCAAACAGTGTTCCCTTGAAGATTAGGGGTTCTCCAGACCCCCTACTGTGGATGGGGGCAGGATGGAGGGAGGAGAATGTAGAACAGGTGGCCACTATTCTCAGAGCAATTTTGATATTGTTTTTGTATTTGTTTATGTTTCACTTAGGATTTCCTTTGAGCAGTTCTTTTGAATATGTGTCCACATGGTTAAAATTATTCAAAACATTTAGACTAAATAATTGCTAAGGTTTCTTTCAGTGAGAAATCTATGATATATGTATTAGCATGCCTCTTATTTAATATGAACTAGTGTTGATGTTCTGAATATATGAAACATGGCATTTAGAAACAATCTGCTTTTTCTCCACTTGTTCTGCAGTTGATTTGAATAATAGACAGTATAGGAATGAGCATCAGTAAATTCCTTTGCATTGAAGGGGTATGTGTGTGTGTGTCTGTGTTTGTGTGTGTAATGTTTAAAATGTATGTCATTTTGTGCCTCTATGTTTTGAAAAAGTAGAATCATTTATAAAGCAGGCAGAATCTCTAAAGCTCATGTGAGTAATGGGTCTTATGTTTTTCTTTGATTTCATGTTTGCCATCTTCATCCCTGTATATTTATAATTCACAATCTTCAGGTCAATGCAGATGGAGAGTTGCTCAGTGGAAATGTGAACATAGTTTTATCACACTTAGAAAAAAGAATAAAATCATAGTGTTAATGATAGTGACATTTGGTCTTTGTCTCATCTGTGTCCCTGTTGATATCAGACATTCTCTAGAAGCAGATCCTTATTTCTGGTTCAGTAGTCAAATAAAAATGTTTCCTGTATACAATGCAAATAGAGGCTAGTGTGATAGGAAGGATACTCATTACCATATATCTCTGAACAATAATTCATCCCATTCCTGACTTTCTCACTTTTGCTGTGAGGACTAGAGCACTTATACAGTAAAAACTTCTGAAAAATACAAAGTCTTGAATGAATACAGTAGCCTCCTTGTGAGTGGGAAATTGTCTTAGTTTTCTTTGTAGTCTGATCACTTAATATGTTTCATAACTCATAGTTAATGCCCAGTTAATCTTTGATGAATACATAAATGAATGAATGAATAGATAATAATATATATACTTCTGTATTTGGACTGATACATAAGATAAGGTGAATGCTACGTAGAGATGATATTCTATACACTGAATTATTTATAACAAACATAATAAAAAACAATGAACAAATGTGCATATGCTGCTTACCTATATATTATTGCATGTGCTTGCAACAACTAAAGAAAAGGCTGTCTCTTAAAAAGGTGGCTGACTTTTTCCTGTATACAAATATCAATCAAATATTGTCATTTATTGGGGATGTAGGGAAGAGTCAAAGGGAAGAGCAGTCAGAAATCGAATGTTCCTTTCCTTAGTTGCAATAACCTTTCTCCTCTGCAACTCATTACAGGTTTTGACGCTCATTTTTGAACCTAAATTTATCTGTGGTCCACACACACCAGGTGATATCTCACTTATATTATTGTAAATTATTTACATCACAAATTCCGGGTCATGATGCTGAGGTGATGGAATATTTTTACATAAAAATGTTGGGATTGTGTTTATTTTAAGCCTCTTACACTGATCATTTTATTTGCAGTGTAAGTATGTCCTACATTAGCTTCTGGATTTGGGTATTAGTGCAGTAAATGGGATCAGTTAAATAGCTAGCACTGTATCCCCCCTGATTAATGTTATACCTCATATCTTTGGGTAATTGGTGGTATATTCGGATATAATCAGGATGAAGTGTTACACTTTAAATATGGCTTTGGATAAGTCATTTAAAATTGTTTAGATCCTTGTGTGTGTGTGTGTGTGTGTGTGTTTGTTTGTTTTTCAACATGACAGTGACAGTACCGGCTACTGACTTGTCATTTAGAGTTGGGGGTCATCATAATGTTTGGTGCTAGGGGATTGATAAGCATCAACTATTAAAAAGTAGGCAGTGGAAAAATACTGGCTTTGGAATCTATCTGACCTGGATTCAAGTCTTAGCTTTTCCAGTTGCCATATGATATTGGAGCACTGTCTCATACTCTAGATTGCTTGACTATAAAATAGCATAAAGACTTCACATCAAATTGCATAATGGATTAGAGATAATAAGAGCTATTATTACTTCCCTATCATGTTTATTCAAGACACTGTCTCCTTTATTACTGTTAATATATTTCTTGTTGTTAATATAAGTGAAAATACTGGTTTAGATAGTGGTTCTCAACCAGGGTTTTTTTTTTTTTTTGCTACACCACCCCCCTTCAGAGACATGTGTCAGTATCTGGAGATGTTTTTGGTTGTCACAAGTTGGGTGAAGGTGCTATTGGAATTTACTATGTAGAGTCCAGAGATGCTGTTAATATCCTGCAATACACAGGACAGTCCCCCACAACAAAGAAGTATTTGGCCCAAATTTTCAATAATGCTTAGGTTGAGAAACCCTGACTTAGATTATTACTTTCAAACCACTCTCTTGAAAAAATAAAAGTTGTCATTTAACTGCTTCATATTCCAAGAATGCAAGCTACAACGTATCTCTACCAAATGGCCTCGATAGCCTTTCCATTATATTTACCTTGGTCTTAGGCTAAAAGAAATGACCTCCACACTTAATATAACATAGTAGAAAAACCTCAAAATTTCCAGTTTTTAAGGCATATAGTGTCTGGATGATAATTGCCTCCTGATCAAATCGACCAAGTAGTTAAGAATTGAGGCTCCTATTGACCTGAATTAGTTATTCTGTGGTCTGTGTGTCACACCACCTTTAGACTTAGCTATTTTCAGGAAATGAGAGGGATTATGGAGAATCAATGCTGCAGTGGATGACTAAAAGCATAATTACTTCAGCTTAGCACAACTTTCTTTGCTAGCATTACTTTTGAATTTATTTTATTTATTATATAATCTCATATTTTAGTCATATCAATTCAATTTGGAATGTAGTCAAGGGCATTATAAATGATTGATTTAGGTTGGGACACAGATGAGACAAGGACCTGATGCCATCTTAATTGACATTAGGGCTTTTTTTTTTTTTTCTTTTAAGGCAGATAAAAACTGTCTTCATGTTGTCACTGAATATCCACACACTTCGGCATGCCCCAAAGATTAAAGACTTTAAATACAAGAGGACAGAGATAATAGACATGAAAATCAAAGAAAAACAGATGATTCTGTGAAAATCATTCATTTATTTACCTTTATTCAAAATTCAACACTTCCCAAGATATTCATATATTATAGCAATGTGACTTTTTATCCTCATAAAGAAAAAATAACAATTTGCATTTGAAATTTGTCTGCTGTGGGTGTGGGTGGGACATGTAGCAAATAAGGAGAGAAGGTCCTGTTGCCCTGCGAGCTTATGCTCTTTTATTCCCTTCATCCTTAAAATGGACCCAGACAAACATTTCTTGATTTGTGTCTTTTTTATTTTTTCCTAAGTAGGCATTAGTATACTTAGAAACAAGGAGCGGCACAAACTTCCTTCAACCAGCATTGTCCATCCCCCTGAACTCTCAGTGCCTTTACTGTGTACAATCTCCCTTCTCTCACAATCTCATTTCATTATCTATTGGATCCTTGAATGCTGTGGGTGGAGTAGAAATAATAAGCCCCAACAAAAGACACAGTAGTTGCATCAAATGGGTAAACTCTGAAGGAGGCATGAGGGATAAGCAATGTTATATTGACAAGCTGCACTAGAGGGCAAGAGAGAGAAGAATTCTAGCTTCAGCTACAGTTCTATAGCAAATACAGAAGGTAAACTTGTACAATCCATTCACCCTTGGGAGGTTCGTAAATGAAATTTGTTTAAAAGTATATATACATATATATTTACTTTCACATATATAGCACTTACTGGGAATAAAAATTACTCTGCAAAGTAGGTTAAAAAAATCTTTTCATATCTATCCCGGAAGAGAATTTATTGGTTTGTATGAAGAAAGCTTTAATTACACACACATAGACAAACACAAACACACACACACACGCACACAGGAGCACACAAAGACACACAGACACACACAAACTGGAAAATTAAAAAAAAATCCTCCTTTTTGGAACAAATGCACAAGGAAAATATTATAAAGCTTTAATAAGGAAAGGAATCTTGCAAAAATCTATAAGCTAGAAAATTCCTTAACCTTCTTCTTTCTGCAATCTGTTAGTCAGTTGGGTGTCTCTACCTTTTCCTGATGCGATTTTGGGTTGGGAAATCAATGTGGTGACTGTGTCTTTGAACAAAGTACTGTCATGTGCTGGTAACCATATCTTTTATTACAACAAATATGAATTCAATTGGATAGCAAGGAGACATCCCAGTGGAAATGGTAACAGTTGGTTATTTATCTGTCATCAGTCCACTGAACCAGCAAGGAGGAGGAGGTGAACCATCACCTGCTAGATCCTTAATTCATCTGCTTTTTTGAAACTGCATTTCTACCCCATGTGGCTAGAAATCGACAGGAAAACCTCTTCCTTAAAATGGCATGAACTAAAAGCCAGTTTCTGCTCCTCTCTGTGTTTCTTTTTAACAAGGACTGTCTGTAAAGTAGTCTTGTTTTTGTGACTGGATTTGGGAACTGAGTTTTGAACAGGCTCTAATGGGTTACCTAAATTGGGATGCATTGTAAATTCTAAAATCCAGGAATATTCGAGACCCTGAATTGACTTGTAGATGCAAAACCTATTATAATTAAAAATGGTTAATTTCAATATAAAATGTGTACAAATAAAGAATATTGAAATTTAGGAATTATTCCTTAGCAATATATATAATTACTATTCCTTAGGAATGCTCCAAAAGAAATAAACTTTTTTGGTAGCATGTAAAACCAGAAATAATTACAATAAGAGGGATTATTAAACATTTGGAAATTCTAGAATTTCCACTTCTACAGTTGGAACTTTAGAGAAGACACATTAGCTTTCTAAAATATATTCTTAATGTATTGTTACATTTGTTTGTGGAGGAAAACTGATTTAGACAGCTATTTAATATTATTTTGATTTTCTGAGCGTTTTTCCCTTCCACTTGGTATTGCATAAAATAGGAAAAAAATAGCAAAAAGAATTTGAGACTTCAGATTACAGTATTTGAACCAACTGGACATGAAAAGAGTGAAGCATATTGAACACTTTCCTAAACATTGCTAACCTAGGCCTGATGATTCTACAAAACAGAGCTGACTTCTTGAAATGTTGAATGAATGAAACTCACCATAATAAGGGAGGGTATAGCAGTTGCCCAAGGAAATGGAAAATCCAAGTTGTCTCTCTCTGTTTAAAAGGAGCCCCCTTTCTCTTCTGTAAATGTCACCCTGTAGTAATGAAAACTTGAGAAAATCCTGAGGGGGACCTGGTGCTTTTAGTAAATGATGCAAGCCCCACTGACTTACGACGAAAATTAGTTTGTGGGTCTATGTACTGCTCCCTTTGGCAGTGATATAGTGCGCCTCCCTCAGGCCTGAAGACAGAGTTAGATTCCACATGCACAAGGAATATCAAACCGGCAGTCAGTCGTTATTTCTGGCCCAGAAAGGTTAAGTATTGAACTTAACCAACTGGGTAAAAACGAACCTTTGTCAAGTCTGTCCGAGAGACAGAGGGTCAGATTCTTATTTTTGTATCTCCATTGCAGCAGTGTCTTGGATGTGGGATGCCGGAATAACAGAATTGAAATACTAGTTCAAAACTAAGACTTTGAGTAGTAAAATGGATTTGGGGAGTGTGTGAGAAATCAGTGAAGTATGAAGAGTATTATTTTCAAGTTTTCCTTGAAATATTGAGGGGTATAGTTCATATATATATATTTTGTATAGTAACTAGGTGACTCTCATCTACCAAGCATCTACCAAGCTTTCTACATCATCTCATTTAATTCTCACATACACACAAAACATGAAGTTAACTGATCATCTACAATTTATAACTGAGAAAGCTGAAGTTCAAAAGGCTGATGAATTTGGTTCAGCTCTCATAGCTAGTATATGGTACAATCAGAAATTAGACCAGTTCTCTCTGGAGTTAAAAAATCATGTTCTTTCCATCAAACCAATATGAACTTCATTGTTTTATGTTTTTAAAGCCAACTGTTCTCTGTTGTTTTGCCCTTAATTATTTAATATGTTTGAATGTTTGATTTTTCACTAATGTTAATCAGTTAAATATTAATTATGTGAAACTAGACTTTTTTGTTTTACTTTGATCAGAAAAAACAACAACAGACTTTAGTTCAATTGACGCTCTGATACTGTTGGTTTTAAGAACGAAGAAAAAAAATTTTTCTCCTTTATAAAATCAGACAAATACAGTGTTTCCTTTGTAATCAACATTATGGCATACATGTAATACTTTCAAAGATAAGTTCTTTTTCTTCAAGTTTAGACTTGTAGAATTAATGTTATACTCAAGACACAAATATGATCGCTGTCCTATAAAGAGACTAATAATTAAAGAGGAGTGTGTTGGTTATTACTTTTATGAAAAAATTGAGAATGGCTTTAAAAAATCTCCAGCACTAAGCAAGAGACTAACTTGATTGTGAGTGGTGTGAAATTAAGAAAAGTTATGAGATATGTCTTGTCTGAGTGTCTTATTCTGTGCCCTCTGCTCTTTAAGTGGTCAGGTAGAAATATGAGAAGATTCAGAGAAAGAACACTTTGAGCCTCTGTTATGTGCCAATGACTGTGCTGGGGTGTTTCTCATTCATTGCCTTGTTTAAGCTCAGGTAAAATTAGTATTACTTCTCCTTAGAACTAAGGAAAACTGAACTTAAAGGTCCACTGATTTGAGAAATGGCACAACAGGTATTTAAACCTACATCTCTGTGGCCATAGAGGCTTGGCATTTTCCCATTACTGCAGAGTCTTTGTGGAGTTGCCAGTAGATCACAGACTTCATCGACTTTCCATTTTAGTGCTCACAAAATAGATGTTTCAATAACATGAGGGGGAAACTTAAGAAAAGCTGGGGAAATCTTTGTGATTTACATTTTAGACAGCCTCACTTAATACTTGAAATCAATTGCTAACATGCTATACATAGATCACATACTTGTAAATTGAATTCAATTCTCTTTTTCACATTGACTGCCACTTTAGTATCAGTAGGGTGACATTTTTCATATTCATTTTTGTTGATCTTCAGTAGACAGTGGTTCTTAATCATTTAAGTTTTACATTTCCCATTTAGTTTTTCAAGTGAGATCTGTAAAAGAAAATTTTTTTTTTCTTAAAAAAAATTTTTCCCTCATCTGTTTCATTTATGCCCTCACCCTCCTCCCCTCTGACAGCCACCTTCTGTTTCTCAGTATTTATGACTGTGTTTCTGTTTTCTGTGTCTGGTTTACGTTTATGTGTTTTATATTTTTAAGTATACTTATATTTTAAGAGAATACTTCTATAAATTCTTTTTAGATACCAATATTCTTTATTTAAATCCTCCCCCCATGATTCAGGTGAGATTAATTTAATTTTTCCTTTTGCTTCTAAGGAAGGTCACTTTCTTAGAACTTTAGAAAGAGAAACCCTGTGCAGGCCTTACTCTCAGCCTAAGGATAGAAAAGCCAATTTAGGAATAACATGTTATAATGAAGAGATGAAGGCAAAAAATAAAAACTCCATGTCAGAGCCAACATGATATATAATTAGTATGGTCTAAGGCTATATTTTTCAAAAATTTCAAAAGTATGTTTCATTGAGTATTAAGCTTGTGAATCTGCCATCCCCAAACTACACACGTGCGCGCGCGCACACACACACACACACAAGCTATAGGCTTCCCTGGTGGCGCAGTTGTTAAGAATCCGCCTGCCAATGCAGGGGACATGGGTTCAAGCCCTGTTCAGGGAAGATCCCACGTGCCACGGAGCCACTAAGCCCATGAGCCACAACTGCCGAGCCTGCGTTCTAGAGCCCGTGAGCCACAACTACTGAAGCCCACGTGCCCTGGAGCTTGTGCGCTGCAACTACTGAGCCCGCGTGCCTAGAGCCCATGCTCCGCAACAAGAGAAGCCACTGCAGTGAGAAGCCCAGCACCGCAACAAAGAGTAGCCCCCACTCGCCTCAGCTAGAGGAAGCCCATGTGCAGCAATGAAGACCCAATGCAGCCAAAAATAAATAAATTAAATAAATTAAAATAAAATAAAAATTACCTGAAGATTCACATCAGCCTGTTAAATGCCATGACAAACCTAACAGTACAGAAGCCCCTTTTTAAAATTAAAAAAAAAAGTATTGAAGTATAGTTAATTCACAATATTGTGTTAGCTTCAAGTGTACAGCAAAGTGATTCAGTTATATATATTTCAGATTCTTTTACATTATAGATTATTACAAGATATTGAGTACGGGTCCCTGTGCTAAACAGTAGGTTCTTGTTGTTTACCTGTTTTTTATATAGTAGTGTGTATATGTTAATTCCAAATTCCTCATTGATCTCCCCTCCTTGTCCTCCCATCCCCTTTGGTAACCATAAGTTTCTTTTCTACGTTTGAGCCTATTTCTGTTTTGTAAATAATTCATTTGTATCATTTTTAGATTCCATATATGTGATATCATATGATATTTGTCTTTCTCTGACTTCATTTAGTATGATAACCTCTGGGTCCATCCATGTTGCTACAAATGGCATTATTTCCTTCTTTTTTTATGGTTGAGTAGCATTCCATTTTCTATATATACCACATCTTCTTTATCCATTCATCTGTCCATGGACATTTAGGTTGCTTCCATGTCTTGGCTATTGTAAATAGTGCTGCTATGAACATTGAGGTGTATGTATCTTTTCAAATTAGAGTTTTCTCCAGATATATGCCCAGGAGTGGGATTGCAGGATCATATGGTAACTCTGGTTTTTATGAGGAACCTCCATACTATTTTCCATAGTGGCTGCACCAATTTACATTCCCACCAACAGTGTAGGAGGGTTCCTTTTTCTCCACACCCTCTCCACCATTTTTTAATTGTAGACTTGTTAATGATGGCCATTCTGACTGGTGAGAGGTGATACTTCATTGTAGATTTGAATTGCATTTCTTTAATAATTAGCAATATTGAGCATCTTTTCATGTGCTTGTTGGCTATCTCTGTGTCTTCTTTGGAGAAATGTCTATTTAGGTCTTCTGCCCATTTTTTTATAGGATTGTTTGTTTTTTTGATATTAAGCTGTATGAGCTGTTTGTGTATTTTGGAAAGGGTCTTTCTAAATTTATCTGGCCACAAAACTTGCCTTTCATGTGAGACCCATTAGTAACATCTAGAACTAGAACTCAAAATTCACGTTGGGAAACACTGTTCTAAGTATGTATTCAGAGCCACAGTAGAGAGAGATTTATTGTACCCAATTTGAAACGATGATTAGAAGGAAGACAGATTAAATTAGAGGAACTTGAAATAATTTAGGTAAGAGATATTTAGGGCCTGCTCTAAGGCCAAAGAATGGGATAGATTCTGGGTATATTAACAGATACCCATGATAGGATATAGAAATGATCTGATACAGTGACTATTAGATGAAGAGGAAAGAGTCACACATAGCAGGTCTGACTAGAGTGATTGGTTAAACAGTGGTATTATTACTTGACAAAGAAAAGTCAGAAAGAGGAATTGTTAGGGTAAATGCAAGGAGTTAACTTTTGGACATTTGGCTGGAAATACTTGGAATTCATCCTGGTTGATTTTTTCCATTGGAAGCTGGAAATAGGTTTGGAGCATACCAAAAAAAAAAAAAAAAGTCTCAGGAAAGATAAAGATGTTAGAGTCACCATGCTGTATGAAGCTTCTGCGAGATGGATGAGATGTGAATGACTTCATCTTTAACTGGTAGGGACCCAGTTACTTCATTAAATGCATTAAGTGAAGCAAGATGCTGAAAATGCAACCTCGTTTTGCTACCATAAATCCTGTTTCTGAAAAATATAGGAGATATAAATGAATAAAAAATAAAATTACCTACATATTAAATATTTTAGATGTTACATGTGGCAAGGGATACATGATGCTGAAACTTCAGTTGTCTCACAGAGAACCAGGCAAAATTTAAGAACGTTTAAATTTAAATTTAAGAACGTTAAATGTAGATGTTTAAACTTCTCTATGGGCTCATGCCAACAACTACTGCATTAAACTTATAAATAAATACATTAATCAAGATAAGAGGTGTTGAATAATGATTCATCCAGAAGTTAAATAATTCTGTGATCTATTTGAAGCAGGCTGACATTATAGGAAATAGTAGATGTATTTCCTGTTAAACACTTGCTTGGTTCATTTACAGTAATTCCCTGTTCCTGCTCAACTATTCACTAGTGTCTGAAACTTGTATATTTATATTCAATTCAATTATCAGTGATGCCCATGATAAATGGCATGACTGAGAAGAATTTGGGTGCTTTCAGGTTAAGTGAACCTTGAGTTGCTATCACTTCCCGTTTCAAGAGGATAATAATAAGAGTAATGGCTATTGTATGCTAAGTGCTTACTTAGTATTGTACTTTAGCAAGACCTTTGCACATATTCTTCAAATCAACTTTGTAAGGTGAGTTTGATTATTGTCCTTTAAAAATCTAGAAACTGAAGCTCTAAGAGTTAATATTCAGTTACAAAATCAGTAAGAGGTAGAGCTCAATTTTGATTATTGGGTTGAATGATTCCACAATCTGTTTGCAGTCTTTCCATTGCCTGGTGCTTCCTATACATGGAAGGTTAAAAAAAACAAAAGGGGTGGGCTGGAAGCAAAATGATCCATTTCCACATCAGTTAATTCTCTCCCTTAGAGTGACATTTATTTGCAAACCTTCATACTGTATTTCCTTAACTTTTTAATAGCAATTAATGGAAACTAATACACGTGAGCAAGATTTTCAGTTTTTGAGCTTTGCTTTGTTGTAGAAAAACCAGTCAAGCAATGGTGAGCAATGATTTTAAATATTGTGGAAGGTAAGGAATGAATTGATTAAAAAATATATACACGTGTAAGGAGTGCCAGATAATTGTCTCAATTTAGGAACTGATTTGATCTCTATAAAGAAACACTTCCATTGCCTTTTCCAGAAATATCCTATTAAAGCTTTTTTTTTTAAAGAAGGAAAGTAGACAATACATTTAATATTCCACAAAAACTGCTCTGCCTTTTAGAAGTAGTCAGAGGAGGAGGATATCAGTCAGCAAACCATTTATTCAAAATCTATTAAACAAATTAACTCACCATTGATTAGTTTCTCAAATAGCATGTTGAGTTGGTGGACTAAACCGAGGATTCTGACATCAGAGAAATGCAGAACTCTTCTTTGCCCAAGAAAGTTCTTGATTCTAGTTTAATTTACTGTATTCGATGAAATTCATTATGCCTTCCATATCAGTTATGTATGGGATTAGATTTTTATACTTCATATTTGAAATTATTGAATATTCTTTTAGAGCCCTAATATTAATAAAACTTTACCTCAAAATTTGCCATTGTAAATATCTTACAGCCACTAACATTGATCTCTTTTTCTTCTTATACATGTTTAAAATGGATTCTCACAGATAAGTAAGGCATGTAGATTTGAAAACAAATTTAGCCAAAGGAAAGAAGAAATGTGGAAATATTTATATAGAATTGCCTTAACTGGTAACAACATGCATTAAGAAATGTGTTACATAAAAGCAGCTTTCCTTATCTCTAGGTGAAATATCTGCAGTCATGCTAAATGTTTTTTGATAAGTTTTGACATTTTAAAATGAAAGCTATTTTAACAAAACCACATTCAAGAAAAATACAAACATTTTAAACGCCACCTAATGTGGTAAATATATTTTCTGTTTCTCTTGCAGATAGGGATTTTGTCAAGTGACATTTTTGGTATATTATGAACAAATTAATACTGAGAATAATAATATGAATGAAATGTTTGCATGTTGGAAGTGGAGAAGAATGATGAAACAAATAACATGCAAATACATCCTTTGACAATATAAAACTGTCATCTATAATATTTTATCATATCAAATGTTTTTCCTTTTACTGTATTTGATCAAACCACAGAGATCACTACTTAAAATCTTTAAGGACAAATCTGAAATGCGTGTATCTGTAGAGTGAATTGTTTTCAGGAATGTTCTACTGACCATGATTGCCTTTTAACTCAAAACTCATCTTAAAGGGAAATGATAACAAAGCCTAGCACTTTTATAATGCTTTTTACCTCTAAATAACTCACCTAATTAATTCAAATTAATTTTTAAAACACCCCTATGAGGTTGCAAATTGGCTAGAACTGTTCCCCCATACTGATATAATCATATACATATATATTGAAAGCACAGTTGTATCTTATTTCTTAAATTTGTTTCTAGCTACCAATAATGTAAATTGTATCACATTCATTTGGTGAAAAAATGATGCTGTAAAATGAGAACAGATTTGAAATCATATTTGTTGATACTTTAGGAGAAAATCAGACTTGGGCTTTCGTTTTCCCATTTGTGTACGGAAAATATATGAAACAGTAGAGTATGATGGGGAGCGTCCTGGCCCAGGACCTGAGGGACCCTAGATCGCAGCCTTAGTTTTTTCATTAACTACATGTCTGACCTTGAAACTTATTTTTCTCAGCTATAAGGTAGTGATAATGTTATGTGCCTGGCCTTTATCACAGGGGTGTTTGAGGGTTAAATGTGACAATATATGGGAAAATACTTTATTACTTTAAAGTATTTTTCAAATATCAATTAAATAACTTTATGAAATCAAACAACTAATATTATAAAAACATTATTCCTACGACACAAATAGTTCAGTGGACTTGCTCTTTAATTAATTTATTTAATATTAAAAATGTATTTATTGAGTGTCTATTACTACAGAGAGCACACATGGTTGACCCATGATGAAGGACGTGTAAAAAGGGGGCAGGGTACATATGGTGAATCTGCATAAGAAGTAGATATCAGTGATGAGCCCATTGGGCCTGGTGTATTCTACCATTAAATTCTTAATTAGTACATTAAAAGGAGGATGCCTTGGACTGGAAGTCCTTCTGAATGGATGATCTAATTCATGAACAGTGGAGAAATGTGTCTCATCTTCTTCCTCATGTTTAAATATAACATCTAAAACGTTATCAAAACAAAGCATAGTGCTGACTGTAGTCATGCAGTGACCTATGTGATAATCACTTCAGGACCTCTGTCCTCTGGCCTGAGCCTCAGACCTCTTCATCTGCAATGCACAGTCTGAGAAACATTGCCTTGGTCAAAAACCTTTTGTACTTTTCAGAGTGGAATAACTCCCAGTTTAGGCACTATCATCCTCATTTATCTTTCTTGGTTTCTCCTAATTTGTAGATTGCTCCTTCTGAGCCGCCTTTGCCTGGTTGCTCCGTATCTCCCAGACCTCTAAAATTGGGCCTTTTTTCTTTTTGCATCAACTACCTAGGTCATCTCATTCATTTTCATGGCTATAATGCCATCAACTCCCAAATAAAATTGTCAGTTTCATATCTCTTGCCTACGCTTGTCCCCTGACCTCTAGAATTGTATCTCCCGTACCTGCTCATCATCTCAACTTGCATATGACTGTATGTATCTCAAACTTAAGAGGTCCAGACCACATTCCTGACTCTCTCCTGGCGTGGATCCATTCCATCTTCATCTTTTTAGTCTGTAAGTGGCAACTCCACTGTTCCAATTATTGAAACAATAGTCTTAGAGTCACCCTTAATTTCTTTCAGTCTCTTGTACTCCACCTATCCTATTGGCTGTACCTTCAAAATATATCCACATTTCAAATTCTTCTGATTACATCCACCAAGCATCCTGGCTCAGGCTACTATTGTCTCATCCTATCCCAATAGTTCCCGATTGTTCTCCTTGCTTCCACCCTTGCTACCCTATAGTGTATTCATAATCTATCATTTTTAATATATCATTGAATTGTGGCTCTCAAACTTCACTATGAATCAGAATCACCTGAAAGTCTTGTTAAAATATAGATTTAGGGACTCCACTTCTAGAGCTTGTGATTCAGTAAGTGGAGCCACAGAATTTTTACTTCTAACAAGTTCCTGGGTGATGTGTCTGCGGATGGTTTGGGGACCATCCCTTGAGAGCCTGTGATGTAGATCTTTGCTATGCAAGGTATGGTCTACTTACCAGCAATATCAGTATGACTGGGGAGCCTGTCAGAAATGCAGAAGTTCAGGCTCCACTCAGACCCACTGAATCAGAATCAGAATCCTCATATTAACATGATACCAGGGTGGTTCTTCTATATATGACAGTCATAGAAACACTGATGAAGAATATTCTTTGTACATTTCAAGTCACATATTATTCCTTTACTAAAAATGGATTTCTATCTCAATATGGATAAAACCGTAAATCCTAACAAGGTTTAGAAAATTCTGCAGCATCTGACTTCCTGTTAAACCCTCTGACTCTACTGCCACACATCTGCTGGATCATTGCTCTCCTACTGCATTGGTCTCCTTACTCCTCCTTGAACCCCAGCTATGCTCTGACTCACGGCCTTGCTACTTGCTTTTCTCCCAGCCTGGAATGCTCTTTCCTCAGTAAACATGTGGCTTATTCCCTCAGTTCCTTGGCACCCTGCTCAAATGCCTCCATATCAGTGAAGACCCTTTCACCAAATATCTGATAACAGTTCCCCTCCGTAACCTAACGCTCCATTTACTTCTTAACCTGCTTTAGTTTTCTACATAGCACTTATCAAGATCTGATATACTATATATTTATCTATTTACCAGTTAATTTTATTTCTAGAGCATAAGTTCTTTTGCTATAGGTATTTTGACCCTTGATCATTTTTGTATGTCCAATGCCTATAACAGTGCTAGGCACATTTTAAAAGGTGTAAAATTTGTTGAATGACTAAATAAGTTTTCAAAATCTTTTCCCAGGGCTGAATTTTGAGAGGGAAAATATGAGGGCATGCTAGTACCAGGGTACTGAGGAGAGAGGAAAAACAAGTTTCAGTTTAAGATTTTACAAATAAGGAGAGGATGACTAGGAGAGAGACTTTTTCCCGTATTTTTTTTTAGGTTTCTATTAATGAGACTATTGATTTGTAATTTATGTATAGTTCTTAAATATAAGACATATTTTCTCCAGTTTCATACTTCATTGTAGGATGATAGAACAAAATGATGGAAATTTACTAATGCGTTTACTGTGTGCTTAAGTAAATTCACACCAGTGGGCCCAGCTGTGACTACTTTTGGCTAAAGAATTTTAAATTAATGGTGATAATGTACAGCAGTGTGTACTGTTGGGAGGAGGCCACCAGAGAGAAGATGCAGGGATAGGTGTTAGGGTGGTTTCTATTTAATGCCTTTGTTAATGATCTGGAAGGAAGAGTGAGAAGATCATTAATTAAATTCACTGGTTTACTAAACTGGGAGGTGCCAGTGACACCAGGGAAGAGAAGAAAAAAAAATGCAGAAGACCTTAGAGGAGTCAGACAGAATAGAGAGACATGAGTTGAGTTTCATCTGTAAGACAAGGAATTCAGATTTAAATACGTGGGGCATATGCAAACGATTCTCTATGATGTTAATATTTCTTTGATGATGTTAGCATTGATAATGTTGTGGAGAATAATATCTTATGTCTGAATTCTGACTTCTTCATCGAGTGGCTTAACCACTGCCATGATGTGCAATAACCCATCACAGATATCCTATGTGTAGCAAAAGACAAAGCTTTTTCATTTTTTTATCGGAGTAAAATTGCTTTACAATGTTATGTTAGTTTCTGCTGTACAGTGAAGTGAATCAGCTCTGTGTATACCTATATCCCCTCCCTCATGGACCTCCCTCCCACCCCTGCCCCATCCCACCAATCTAGGTAGTCACAGAGCACCGAGCTGAGCTCCCTGTGTTATACAGCAGGTTCCCACTAGCTACCTATTTTACACATGGTAGTGTATTTATGTCAAACCTAATCTCCCAATTCATCCCATCCTCCCCATCCCCCACTGTTTCTACTTGTCCGTTCTCTACATCTATGTCTCTATTCCTGCCCTACAAATAGGTTCATCTGTACCATTTTTCTAGATTCCACATATATGCGTTAGCATACGGTATTTGTTTTTCTCTTTCTGGCATACTTCGCTCTGTATGACAGACTCTAGGTCCATCCACATCTCTACAAATGACCCAGTTTCATTCCTATCTTATTTCTAAACTGTTATTAGATTTGTATTTAAGTACGTGCAAGGATATTGCATAGGGGTGGCCCATATGAGGAAGCATACAGTGTTCTGGGAAAGAATCATTCCTAAGGGAAGGGACTGAAGGCAGTTTAGACAATGGGTCAGAATTGGAGGGAGATGTGATTTCTGAGCTCAGATCTTCACTCAGAATGTATTTTGGCCCAACCTCCATGTACTCATTTCTGAATACCAGAGAGAAATCACAGTAAGGAGCCAGTAAAGCTATTAGGTCGAACTGTAATTGGACATAAATGGTCAGGAATTGCTAATTTCATTTATTTCAACTAATGAACTGTTTGGTATAAGAATCTTGAAGTCATAAGATACCAGCTATCCTGCTTTTTGGGGTGCGGGCACTTGTACTCACAAGAGACCCTGCTAGCTTCAGTGCAGACTGGTTCTTGAACACTAGTTCAGGAACTGCTGGTGGGCAATGGATGCAACACTTACTTAATTTCATTTATTTCAACTAATGAACTGTTTGGTATAAGAATCTTGAAGTCATAAGATACCAGCTATCCTGCTTTTTGGGGTGCGGGCACTTGTACTCACAAGAGACCCTGCTAGCTTCAGTGCAGACTGGTGTTCCTGAACACTAGTTCAGGAACTGCTGGTGGGCAGTGGATGTAACACTTAATTCTGCTGAGTGCTAGCAGTGGAAGTGGAGCTTCTAGTAAAAGTTAGCAGCTTCAGGAAGAGAGAAGGAAAATGAATTTTAAGAAGCACCCTGGAAGATTAATCCATAGGTGAGACTTAAGGTTTCTCTAAAATATTTGGGGGTTTCCACTTGGGGTCAGAAATACTATTTTGCAGTTATTTTCACGTTTAGATTTTGCCTTAGACTGTTGTGACACAGGGAATATAGTTATACCTGGTGCAGTAGGGACATAAGCAGGGCAAAATTAGGATCTGAAGGACTTCAGGAATTCTGTGTTTTGGTTCGAGACTGCAATTGCTCTTCTACTGGACCTATGGCAGCAGATTGTATTCCCAGACATTAAGAGCAGCCAGTTTGGAGAGTTCAGAATGAAGGTAGAACCATGGTGCCGTTGGTGTTGTTTACCATGGGTAAATGAGGGAACGTTTAGGAAAACACATTGTTGGCGCTTCCTCAAACTAGAGCGCTCAGAAAAGCAAGTATTCTCTCTCTGGAGAGCCAGTAAAACTTTCAGACTCTAGCATTCTGCAGGCTTAGGTAGAATAAAGCAAAAGATGAATGTATGCATACTTGCACATTAGCCTTCCATTTAGAGTGTCCTGTTTGGAACTATTTTGATCTATGTGTGAAGGATGTTAGTCAACACACTAAATCACTCTGATTCTTAGCTGCCTTAGGTATAAAATGACAGAATTATACCAGATGCTCTTGAATGCTTTTTTCCTAATGTACATTGTATTACGCTACTATATTGATGCTTTTAGTGGAATATTAGGTATTGTTTACATATTTCACTTCAGCAGAGAGTGATTTTGTAACTGAAATAATAAAAACATCAGCAATTCAAATTAACAATAAGTAGCTACCATTTAATGATAATATTGTGGACCAAACATTGTGCTAAGGGTTTTTCATGAATTATCTGATATAAATTTTAAATAAGGTTAAGGTTCATTTAGTGCCCATAATAAAGCATACAATGACAGGGCCAGGAAGGCTAGAATTGGACACTTTTTAAGTTTTTATCATCACCACCAGTACCATCAATTGTACCCGGTGGATTTTTCTGCTATAGAGAAATGTTTTCCTACCTTTATTTTTCAATTGATAAAAGATGCAATGAGTAAAATGGAAATAAAGAAGACATATATAAGTACAGTACACAAATACAGTGTGATTTTTTGGGTTTTTTTTAGCAGAAGCAGAAGCATAATTTGGGCAATAAGGTAGGTGGGCTTTTTCATGCAACCAAGAAAGTACCATCATGATAATTCTCCTTTTAGATACAACCAAAAAAGAAATAGAGTGTAGATGAGCTTTATCAAGATCCCTATTGCCACTCTATCTAGAAACATATCTCAAAAGGCCAGTTCCCTTGCTATCTCCCTGGCTTTGCATCATGTTTAAATTTATGATGAACAGCTAAGAGAAGCATGCTAGATTAAAGCATTTTTCCCAGTCTTCTAAAAAACCAAAAGATAGTATAGGGGCCACTGATTTTTGTCCATGTGTCCTCTCTCTAGTATTTCAGAAACTTGATTCAAAGTAATTGGTAGTTCTAGACTCCTTATCGGCACAGCTGCCAAGGTTCCCTAATCTGGAGTAGATAGTTAACCATCCTTAATAGATGATTTATAGCAGGGCAAAAAGAGCTCTTGGACACCTGCAGAGGGGCATAAATGTGCTGTATTGAGCAGCTGAGGACGTTTCTTGACAGATTTTGTTTTAGGTAAAAATGCAAGACATTTTCTTCTGCAGATTTCTTAAAACATGTATTGTACGGGAAAGAAAATCCATATGGTATTGATTTATTTAAATGTTTTAAAAATTAGATATTGGAAAAGCCTCTCATATTTGTATTTTTCTTAGAGAACAATTTATTTCACCAAGAATCAAGAGAAGGGGAAAAAAAGGCCTGAAAATTCATGTTTAGTTCCAAATTTAAAGTCAGATTTGACATGGTTTTTAAAACATGACCAAACAAAAATAAGTCTGTGGTTTCAAAGAGTAAAGTAAGCTTTAGGAGGAGGCAGGCAAGCTGTTTCTCTGGAAGAGTCCTTATTCCCTTAGTCAAAACAGAACAGCAAACAAATAAATAGAACCCTCAAGTAGTAGCACCAAATGGTAGCTTGGTACATAATTCTACAGAATTTATAGCTTTAAGCAAACAGGACTGAGTACCAGTTCATGGTTTCTTTTTCTTTTATGCTACAAAACAAAAGGACTCTGTTAAGAGTAATGAATTGTATGGGCTGTAATTGTTATTCTGTCGGTAACTGTTACTGGCTTACAGTGCTTCAGAGTAAGCTGGAAGTAGGTTGTACTGTGTAGTCTGCTAATCCATACTTGTTAGTAAACATATGGGAAAAGGAGAAATCACTATCTTTGAGAGCTGATTTTAAACAGTACCTTTACTCCGAATACATGGACTAAAAGTTTACCTAGTTTTACCCAGTTTTAAGTAATTTTTACAATGACAGAAATATACTTAAATCCCATGATGTAAGGTATAGGGTGATGTTATGAGGAATAATACAGGAGAACTTTTTCTTCTTTTTTTCCTCCCTCCCTTCCTCCATCTCCTATGTATCTCTGTATACATCTACTTACTTAGACATGTTTTTATTTATTTTTTATATTTATTTAGAGTTTGTTACATCCTAGTTAGATGTGGCCCTGAGAACACAGAAAGGCTGATTTCTCTTCCTTGACCCTTTCCCTCAAAACTTCTTTCTACTCAAAACTTCTTTCTACTCAAAACCTGATTATTTCATGCTATACTATAAATACATATATATGTTTACAGATATAAAATTAGCTTGAACTAACATAGGTAAAAATATTGGTTGAGATGAATAGAATGACATCAATATAAGTCTGTTGGTAGACTAGCATTATTTTTAATTAATGATGCCCACATTTATTATATGTTAAAAATAATACAGATCTTTATTAATTACTTTGAATAATTTTCTATTTTTTCCAGCTAATTGATTGAATAGAAATCACCCTCTTTTTTCATTTCCAGCATAAAATCTTTGAGAGTGGATCAGATGCCTGTTATTAAAATACATACTCAAAGAGTCAAATACTGTGGAAAGAATATTAGGCGTCTTTAGTATCTCAGCTAATAAATGTTGACTGATTAACAAGGCATAAAAAGAACACTTTTAGAAAGTATTTTATTTTTATAAATATTAATTTACATTCACTTCTTTTATATTTTTTTTCTGAACATATGTATGTAGGTGTCAACAATAGAGTTAAGGCAAGGAGTGAAAGTAGGGATATAATTAACATTTACTGATGAACTATGTGTGAAGGATGTCTGTGCTTTACATTCACTAATTTAATTTTCATGAAACATTAGGGATTAATATCCCCATGCTACATTTGAAGAAGACTTTTACAGATGAAGAAGGTTATTAAATGTTGAAAATGATCCTAGATCTACTTTGCTCCAAAAAGTCCTTTCCAATACTTTCTTTGCTAAAGAAGAAGAATAAAACACACACTTTCTTTCAATGAATAATCTATACTCTTCAGGAGAAAGTATTGATATAATATAATTGCCCCTGTATGTCTGAGGACATACCCAAATAAAATCTAGAAAAATATATATATAACCTTATACATTGTGATCATCTTCTATCTGTTATCATGCCATGTATGTTCTTGAACAAATCCATCTATCAGTTTCCTATTGAAATTTACTTATCTCTTAAAAAAATTCTTTTAAGTGTTATAAAACTCTTATTTTCATATTGTAAATAATAAGCACATAAGTTTTGTCTTTTAATCTGGTGAACCCAAATGTAATATATTATGAAGAGCAAATATATGTATTCAAGTACATATACAGATATAATAAATTGAATGAATATGTCATAAAATTTTATTATTTGGCTTTAATTTTTATCTCCCCTGGAACAGGTTTTAGAAGAGAGTGGGTATGGGCAAAAAACCAAAAAATTAATAGCAGGCTGTAAAGCAAGTACAAAAAAGTAGTTTTTAACTCTCAGAAAAGTTTCAAATCCAAATTTAGCTCCAAAATTAATCTGAGATTCCTAGGCTAAAATGTCAGTTCATGGCTAATTTTTAAGTTTGGGTTATTTTCTTATTATTGAGTTTTGAAAAGTCTTTAGATACTCTAGATATAAGCCTTTTATTCATTTCATCAGATATATGATTTATAAATATTTTCACTCTGTGTCTTCTTATTCTTTCAGTAATGTCCTTGGAAGAGCAGAAATTACTAAATTTTCTGAGGTTTGGTATATAATTTTTTAAGGGAGCATGGTTGAGGAGTCATGTTTAAGAAATCTTTGACTAACTCAAGGTTACAAAGATTTTCTCCTACGTTTTCTTCTAGAATTTTTTAGAAATTTAGGATTCACATTTTGGACTGTGATCCACTTTGAGGTAGATTTTCTGTATTTTGTGAGTTATCTATCAAAGCAGTTATTTTACAAGATAGATATCTGGTTGTTCCTGTGGCATTTGTTGAAGAAACATTTCAATCTTTGCACCTTACACTTTGGCAAAAAATCAATTGACCATTTGGATCTATTTCTAGACTCTTTTATGTTTCATTGATCTATTTGCCTGTCTTAATGCCAACCACATTATTTGAACTTTGTAACTTTAAAATAAATCTTGAAATCAGTCAGTTTATGTCTTCTACCTTAGTTCTGTTTTCAAAGTTGTTTTGGCTGTTCTAGATCTTTTGCATTTCCATATAAATTTTATAATAAGCTCTCCAGTTTCTACAAAAAATCACTGGTGTTTGGTTGAGATTGTATTGAAGCTATATATCAGTTTCGGGAGAACTGCATGATATTACTTTTATTTAGCTCTTTAAAAAAATTTTTCTAAGCATTATTTTGTAATTTTCAGGTCTGGCAGATTTATTCCTAAATATTTTATATTTGTATACTATTGTAAATTATATTTAAAAAATATTAGTTTTAATTTTCATTACTAGTAACACATATAATTGACTTTGTAACTGATTCATTCTAGTGGCCTTTTTGTAGATTCCATTGAATTTTCTATATAGACAGTTATGCTGTCTGTGAATAATGACAGTTTTAATTCTTCCTTTACTATTTGACTGCTTTTTATTTCTTTTTCTTGCCTTATTGTACTGACTAGGATGTTCAGTGTGTTGTTTAGGGAGGGGAGAGGGACATCCTTGTTTTTGTTCCTGATCTAAAAGGGAAAGGAATTCAATTTTCGCCATTAATTACAATATTAGGTCTGCATTTTCATAGTGTCCTTTCTTTTCTACTCATTTCCTGATTGTTTTCATCAGTAATGGATGTTGGATAATGTGACATTTTTTTTCATTTATTGACACGATTATATGATTTTTCTTTTCTAGTTTGACATGATGAATTGCAACTTATGTATTGCTGGTTTCTGTTTGCTAAATTTTATTTAGAATATTTGCATCTTTGTTCATAGATATTGGTCAGTAATTTTCTTCATTGGTAATATCTTTGTTTGCTTTTGGTATCAGGATAAGTTTTACCTCATAGAATGAGTTGGAAATTACTCCATTATCTTCATTTTTCAGAAAGAGTTTGTACAGAATTGATGGTATTTTTTAAATGTTTGTTAAAATTTACTAGTGAAGCCACATAGACCTCAAATATTCTTTGTGAAATTTTTAAGTACAAAGTCAAAATTTTAAAATAGACTTGGGTTATTCAGTTAATCTATTCCTTCTTGAGTAAGCTTAGGTAATTTTAGTATTAAAATTTATTCGCTCATTTCATCTATGGTGTCAAAATTATTGGCATGAAGTTGTTTATAATATTCTCTTATTATCCTTTCAGTAACTATAGAGTCTCCAATAGTATCACCTCTTTCATTACAGGTGTTTATAATTTATGTCTTTTTAATTTTCTGATCATTCTAGCTAGAGGTTTTTGATTTTTGATATGCTCACACAACTGGCTTTTGATTTAATATCTTTTCTTTGTTATTTTTCTCTTATCTATTTTACTAGTTTTGCATTCTGATCTTTATCATTTTCTTATGGTTACTTTGGATTTAATTTGCTATAATTTTTATAGTTTTTCCACATCTTCATAAACACTCATTGTTATCAATTATTACCATTTGTTATCTTTTTGACTATAGAAACCCTAGCAAGTGTGAAGTGGTTGATACCTCATGTGGTTTTGTTTTGCATTTCAGTTATGGCAAAAGATACACTTTCATAGGGGTCTAATTCCTTCTCAAAATATCTGCAATCAGTGAGTCTATAAGCATTCAAACCCTTCAAATAGTAATAAATACATTGTTCTTTCCTAACTGCCTCTATTACTTCTAGATATCCTAATAATAAAATTGCCATCAGTAATAGCCAACAATTTTTAAGCACATACTGGGGTCTAGGCTTTTTATATATCTTATTCAATTCTCACATAGTCCCATAGATGAAGGAAATTATGTTGTGAGCTTCATTCAATGCCATTTTTTTCTAAATAATACTTGCCAATTGAAACACATGTCCTCTCCTGCTTAGAGATCAAATCTGTCCCACTCCCTACTTTCATAATGACTGTGCTAAGAATATTTGTTACATTTTAAAGTATTGTTAAAGGAAACAAAGGAGAATACGAGACAGAGACCTATGTGACTGGAAAGCTTAAAATACTTAAATATATGACCCTTTATGAAGAAAGTTTGCTGATCTCTGACTCATAACCAGCTGGTTTTGACCTGGTTCAAAACCAGCTTCACCTATTCTGGAATGTGGGTTTTACAACTGAAAATAAAATTGTAGGCATATAAGGCCTCTGGTTTATCTGACCTAGTAAAAGAGAGCAGGGAAAACCACAGAAAACACACAAGCCTATGTTTTTTAAAAAGATAAATTGTGTTGGATATTTTGTGCTTAATATAAAACCTTTGACTTGATGTGGAAGATAGAAGGAAGGTTAGAATATGATTCATTGAACATACATGAGGAGAGAGAAAACTAACTATAGTTGTACAAGGCCCAAGTACAATGTGTACCATAGGAAGTATTCTGGGGATTGGTGCATTCCTTTACTCCTCCATGGTGCCTAAGGAGCTTCATTACTGTAGATTGGATGGCACTCGCCCAGAAGGATAAAGGAGAGTCACTAGACTGTACATGATATAGGAAGACAGACTGGCCTAGTGTAAGAATTTATATTAGAAAACAAAATCACCGATCTGGGAGAATGGATTATTTGAGTAGAAAATAGTAGACTTTGATAAACTGTATAACGGTTAACACCCACACCAACATTGCAGACCAAGTGCCAACTCTCAATATTGACTGAGTACTTTTACATATCAAGCTAACTCAATTAGCTTTTGCTTGTCTCATTTTATGTGTCATCTATGCCACCCAAAGCGCTGAGTTAATTATCATGGGGGTCTTGTTGTAACAGTAAACTTTCTCCTTTGTTGATCAGCATTGGACAGTGCTTTGTATTCGCCACCTTACCTCCCCTTCCTGTCTATCTCTTCTACCCTTTATTAAAGAATCAAGTAATGGTTCTATCAAGCCCTCAATGATAAATAAGCACATAGGCTTGTACACATGTTTATCTCTTAATTTTTCTCCCCTGTTATTCAGTGCCAATTTTTTTCTAAAAAATGTTTGCCAATTGGAACTCACATCAAAAAATAAAAATTCTGAATTCTCTGAGCAACGTTATTTACTTTTTATTGTAAAACAATCATTTTAAATAACTTACACACGAAACTGAAACCACGACCCATCTTTAAAGAAGGCTTTAGTTTGTTGTAAACTTGTCAGGAGGCTTGACATTTTATCGTTAGTAACTAGAATTTTTTTAATGTTTAAAAGAAATTCAATCAGTTTTTCCATCAAAATGAAACACCCTCAAATATAAACAGTTAAAAAAGTCAGACTATCTTTGATCAGGCTGAAATATGAGTGCTTACTTAAGAATCACAATCTTCTGTATTGCCTGTCATTGATGACTATGCTAACACAATTACAATAGTTTATATTTCAGAATGGCAATGTAACAGGTCCCAAAGGACACGTGAAACCTTTTTATCCACCTCCTTTTGTGCACTGCTCGGTCATATCAGTTCCTTTCTAGAATATCCTCTAATTTAATTTTCCTTTGAATAATTGTTTAGTAGATCAAATCTTTTTTCCCCCTAGAAATCCTCTGACCTTTAGAGAGGACTGGAATTATAAATGAACATTATGCTAATGGAAATGATAAGATTTGTTCTAAGACTTTAGAAGTTTTTTTTTTTTTTTTTTGCGGTACGCGGGCCTCTCACTGTTGTGGCCTCTCCCGTTGTGGAGCACAGGCTCCAGGCGCGCAGGCTCAGCAGCTATGGCTCACGGGCCTCGCCGCTCCGCGGCATGTGGGATCCTCCCGGACCAGGGCACGAACCCGTGTCCCCCGCATCGGCAGGCGGACTCTCAACCACTGTGCCACCAGGGAAGGCCTAGAAGTTTGTTTGAAGATAGTAGTGTGTTAGTAAATATTCAAAAGTTCTTTTCTTATACAGAAATATTTTTAGCCAAATGAATAATGTTCTGTAAGCATTGTTTGTAAGATTTTTTAAAAGTAAATTATTTTTGTTAACCCTCAGTACAATTTCTTCTTTAATTTTTCTCCCTGGCTAGCAAATATATAACAACTTGTTTAATCTTTTTATTACCTTAGGCATTCACTATAATTCCTGGATTGAGATTTAGATAAAATAGTGTATAGTGAATAGTCAAACTTCTGTTATTTTTTTAAGTGGGGACAAATTGTAACAGGTATGATGAATAATTTGATCAGGAATGTTGTCACAATCATGGTTTAAATCACCCATTTCATCTTTGCATATTAAAATTATAAATACCCTTTGGTCATGTTGAAAATATAATAATACTAAAAAAAATTATGTTTGGCTATCCCGTGCTTTCTCCATTCTTTTATTCAAGGACTTTTATAATTTGTAGCTTTTTTACTTCTCCAGATTACCTTATATTTTTGCTTTATTTTATTTAAAGTTTTTTTATTCCTTTTTAAATGGCCTACATATCTTATCTGAAAATGCTTGCCATAATATACCACTTTCTAACTGATATTTGTGAATTTATTTCTTTTATTAAAATGCCTTCCCAACTCTTCATTCATGAAAGTCTCATCATCTGCCTAAAGCTTATATTGTATGCCCTATGAAATCAACACAAATTTCCTGATGTATTTTTATCCTAAACTATCCTGACACACATATTCTTAAAAATCATTCATGCTTTTACTGTTATATACACTCTCATTGTTTTGTACTTGTCTTGAGGTTCCAACTAGATTAAGAGACTTCAAGGACAAGAAAAAGGATTTGTGTCTGCTTAAATCTCTATTACCTATCATAAAGTAGATGTGAATATATGTTACTGCATTTTTAAATCAATCATCTACTCTTAGTTATAATTAATGTTTGTGTAAAGATTAAACCGTAGGCGGCTGAACATAGGATAAAACTGAAAAGAAAACATCCCAAGAGAGAAAAGAAAGTAAACTGGTAGAAACAATGTGGGTGCTAAAGTAAGATAGGTGCCTCACTTCACCTCTGCTTTGATTAAAATGATGTTTGTGCTACCCCACCTCATACAAGCACAAATTTTGTCAATAGTATCTATTTTTATCTAGAGTGTCTACTCTTGCCCAAGTCTTGCAGCCTGTTCTCAACAAAGTAGATGGGAGTGATCTTGTCTAAAAAAAAGTCAAATCGGGGCTTCCCTGTACCAAAAAAAAAAAAAAAAAAAAAAAAAAGTCAAATCATTTCACACCTGTCTTAAAAATTTCCACTAGTTTCCCATTTTACTCAGAGTGAAAGCAGAAGTCCTTAGTATGAGCTATGTATTAATCAGGATATTTTATAAGCAGTGACAGACAGCTGAAAATCTTAATGATTTAAACAGCCACAGTTCATTTCTGCCTTCTGTGTTTTCATTGTGGAGACTCTGAGTTCTGCCCTGCATGGGCATCCAGAGACAAACACTGATGGAGCAGACAGTCACCTCAAGTATGCTTATCACCATGCTGAGGCAATTATATGCTCTGTCTACAAGAATTGCACCTCACAATTTGATCACAACTCTGTCCAGAACTCTTCTAGTGGTTGACATATATACACTACCAAATGTAAAATGGATGGCTAGTGTGGGAAGCAGCTGCATAGCACAGCAAGATAACCTTGATGCTTTGTGATGACCTAGAGGCGTGGGATAGGGGTGTGGGAGGGAGGCTCAAGAGGGAGGGGATATGGGGATATATGTATACATATAGCTGATTCACTTTGTTGTACAGCAGAAACTAACACAACGTTGTAAAGCAATTATACTCCAATGAAGGTATTAAAAAAAAAAGTGTGCTTATGGTTACACAGGAATAGAAATTTGCTTTAAAGTACCTAAAATTTTTGCTTGACGTTCATTTTAACTAAAGAATTCTCACCAAGTACCTATGATATAATTATAAGAAGGGCATGGTTTGTACTAGTGATAAAACAAAGTAGGGAAACTCAGTTAACATCAATGATTTTCAAGGAATAAAAGTACTGCAGAGAAACTCACATTCACCTTGCAGCATCTTTGCATAGGAGCAGTAGTCCTGAATCTTAACTGTACATTGAATCATGCAGGGACCTTTAAAACATGCTGAGGGTGAGTTCCCATCCCCAGAAATTCTGATTCAAGCTCCCGTAGGTAACTCTAATATGCAGCCAATGTTGAGAATCACTGAGTTAGAGGATTAACTTAATCACTGAGTTCTGGTGGTGGTGAGGCGAAGATTTGTAAATAGTATTTGTCAGAAATGAGGAGTGTTTACTGCTGGGTTCAGATTAGGTTAGATACAATCGCCCATTTGTTGCACTGACCAAAGAAAACAATGATGCTAGCAATAACTTTATGAAAATATTGTACACACTTTCACACATACATCTTTCTCATCAGTCTTCTTGGATGTTTATTTTCCTTCACATTTTCTGATTTTGGTAAAAATAAACTGAAAAAGTTGTTGGAGAACAGAGAAAAATTATATCAACTACTCTCCAATTTCCTTTCTGTGTCATCAGATCATTATGGTTGGCAGAGCCCAAAAGTTTCAAAAAGTCACTGTTTTATCTGGGATTTTTCACATCTCTCTTCACATATGCAGTTTTGGTCCTGTATACTAAAGAAGTCTAATTCTATTCTGGGGAAATGTTCTAAACATATTTTTGTTATTGAATTGATGGAATTCTGGTCATATAGGTACAGATGCTTTTCCCCTGGTGGCGTCTCCACAAAATTGAGTTGCTTTAACTTTATTCAGACATTAAAATACTCATGATCCTGGTGGTGAAGAATGGCCCATTTTTTCAGTCCAGCTCATGCATTAATTTGATAGCTAGGCTTAGTAACCTGAAAGATGTTGGCTTCTATTTCAGATAAATTATTGTGAGGAAAGAATACAAAAGATTTATTACAAATCATATGAATGATAGAGCACCTTTATGGCATGCAGCTTGTACAGTTAAAAAATAGCAGTTCTCTACCTCAGTTAATGCAATGTATATGCTGATCAGTGTTTCTAAGGTTGCAAAATGCTTGCAGAACTGTCCCCAAAGAGATTTACTCTTAGGATTCAATTCTAGAATATATGGGCAGAGGTGGGTAATTCTCATTTCCTATTATTTATGAACTGGCCTTGGCTTATCATTCAAGTTCTCCACTTTGCCTCAAACTCCTCACACTTTATGTCCCAAATGCACACCTCAAAACAGTATACATCACACACACCATGCTTTATCAAAACAAATCAGAACTTTTTTGAAAGGCTTGTTTTATTTGAACTCTATTATCTTTCTGGGATTACCATTTCTTTCTCCTAATGCTGTTTTAAAAACATACAGCACAGCCTAATTTAACAGTCCCTACTATTTTGATTCCCATTGATCTGTTAATTTTGCTTTCTTTCTTTAGGCAGTGTAACTTCTTTTGAATCAAAGAGCTCTCTAAACCTTTTAAGAGGTTGTACAAGAAGATAACTAGAATTCTCATTATGTGTAAACAGAGGGCTTGTTTTCTGGTTCTGTAAATTTTTTCAATTACTTCTCATTAACACAGCAAAATGTGGATTTTAACATTCCACTGCAGCTCTTGTTATTTCTTTGTGGAAGGGTCTCATTAGATTTCTTGCTGTATTCTTTACTATGTGCTCCAGCTTGGGCTTCACTAATGGGTCTCTTAAAAGATTGACACAGAACTCCCTATGCATCTGTATGATCCTTCTTAGGCCACTGAAAAAATGAGCATGACTAGTGAAGTTTTATTAGAACTCCATATCTCCATTACATACTCCAGTTATACATTAACATTTTCAAGACCCAGCATGGAAGAAGAGACAGACTTACAAAGCATCTCTCTAAGCTCTTTAGATTCCCTTACATCTAGATTTTTCCAGGTACCCTGAAAAATACTGGGTATGAAATTAGAAGACAGTTTAATTAGTGACTCTATTACCCATATAAATGGAGAATGTTGAGAAACTCTAAAGATCTTCAATTTTTAAAATCTCTACTTGTCTTTCAAAGTGGTTTGAGTTAAATGTGTTTGTGTGAATGGTTGTTGAAAATCTAAAAGCACTATAAATTTGTGCTGTGCATTCTGCTTTTGCCCCTCCAGATTCATAATCTGCTGTTCTCCACGCTGCTTTGTGCTTGAGGACCTGAGCCACATGCACTGCTTCAACCAGGCTCCGTCGCCCTGTGATTTCCAGCCGGCCGGTGGGAAGCATCAGTCAAAAGGTAGGAGAGAGGGAGGATGGAGATGTCAAGGAGTCTTTCCCCCTGGCTGCCTCCTTGCCAGTCTGCAGTTTGCCATTCACTCTGTTTTCTTCTCTTTCTCTACAAATATCTACAACTCCTTTGGATGTTCCTTTTCCTACAGATGTAGGTCCTAATGAGTCCTGGTGTCTGCTCCTCCCTGGCCCCTTCAGGCCCAGGAGTGGCGGTGGCTTCCTGCTGCTCTTAGCCCCAACAAAAAGATCTGTTTTTTTCTCCCCAGATCTTCGTAAATAGTCCCTTTAGCACATCACCTATTTTGAGTGTGTCATATTTCTTGCTGGAACCTTAACTTAGACAAATAATTGCATTTATTATGGCTAATTTATTAAGAGATACTCTATACCCCGATATAAAAATCCACATATAGAAATTTATATTTTCCTAAATTTTCTAAATAAATACATAGGCATGCATGCACACACTTTCCTAAATCTATGGTCTTCCCCTTTTCCAGAGTGGATTTGAGAGCTAGATTAAATTTCAAGGCCATTTTATGAATTTCTACTCAATTTTCCTTAAAATTGTAATCTTATTTCTGCTAGTTTTGATTTTTAAATTTTAACTACTGTTAGATTTACTTCAGTCTTATCAAATTTATACATACTTGTGTCAACAGTATTTTTGATCTACAGTTTTAATAATTAGTATATATATATTATATCATTTCAAATATAAATCACTTGTTAACCTAAAACAATGAAACAGCTAGTTATGTTACCTTATGTTACCAGTAAAACAGGTGTATTTGGGGGCAGTGAAGAATTGCAATTCAGGATGTGTGACTGTGGTGAATGACAGCAAGTATGGGTAAAGCAAGGGAGAGAAGGACGATGGGAAATTGAGAGAGGCTGTTTACAGAGGAGGATGGGAAATTGGGAGAGGCTGTTGTGAACAAAAGGCCCATTGGAGGAAACTGGGAGTTTGAAGTATAGAGTTTTTTCATTGGCTGAGTTGTGATGGTCTTTCGTTGACTGAGCTGTTGCTGAGCAAGGAGAAAATCTTTCTTTCTCATGATGGTGGGAGTAACATAGTGTCACTTTCTGCCAGAGATGCCAAGTCCATCTCGTCCTCTTTGGATCTATATTGACCTCAAGTGTTATGTGCGTGAGAGCTCCCCCTGCTGGTTTCCTGACTGTTTTAGTGAGGTTTTCCTTTATTAGTTTTCACAAGCTAGAGCAGATATATTCATAATCCAAAAAGTTCCTTGCAAGAGAAGCTTCACTGTTATGAAGAAATTCTTTTCCTCCTACAATGTGAGAAATTGTGGGATATTTTAGCTTCTGGGTTATTCTACCTGAGAAAGTATTAGCTATGAAAGTTTGAGGACATTTGTCCTTGAGGTTATGGGTGCACCATGCCCATATACAACTCAGCTCACCAGTTGGAAATCTACTTTTGTCAGTCAAGAAAGATCTTTGTGTACTTGCATTATTCAAATAACTTGAGTCTAATCATTTTTTAATAATGAGATAGTTAGCACACATCATTATTGGTAGCCAGTGATTAGAGCTATATATTATTGAAACAATGATGTCACCCAGCTGAATACTGCTTCTCTTAAATCTCAGCCTGTGGTCATTCAGGCATAGTGTAAGTGGGAGTCACTGTGTTACAGAAATTTGTCGGAGCATCAGAGCTATCCTGAGTTCCATGAGTAAGTTAATTCTTCACTTCATCTCATGTCTATCTCCTTAGCTCCATTCTGAGGTGGGATAAAGACTGACTTCTCCATTGCAGTTTTACATTGATCCAAAGTTGTCCTGTTGTTCATTGTTCTCCCCTTGGTAAACATTAAAAACAGCAGTCACTCCAGTCATTCTTCTCCCTGGCCAGTCTTTGACATAGCTACACTGGGAACATGGTAACAAGATATGTATGTCTATATCCCTCTCTGATATTTTCTCCGCATTTTATTTCATTGCAAATGTTATCACAGTTGTCTGTGTCTTTCTTACCCATAATGTTACATGTACTTATCTTGAGACGAAACCAGTCTTCTCTGAGAAGACTCTACTTTTAAACCTATCATCTCAGGTATTGTCAAATACTAAAGTGAAGGTTTGAATCCGTGATGATCTATTTCCTGCTCTTGGTGTGGGATATATTTTTATTAGGATGAACTGAATTAAATTGCTAACCTGGAAAATAAAGGAAGGCTGCTTATATGTCTAAACTCTTGATAGATTTTAACTTTATGATATTTATAATTAGTGTCAGTAAAACCAGTGCTATTTGATGTTCATTGAATTTTCAACTAGGTATTATGCATTATTTTCTTTTTGGGCATGCACTCAGTATAAACCTTTGTTGGCCTGATAGAATTGCATTTGGTGTGATATTTTGAAAAGTAGTCTAGCATAAGAAATAACTCGCTCCTCCCAGAACTGTGTTTATGTATCAGTTCTAACACTTAGTAGTTACATAGATTGGACAAGTGTTATTAACTTTATATCTAAAAACGAGAGGCTAATAATACTTAACCATATTGAGTTGTGAATAGTCAACAAATGTTGATTTAATTTTCCATGTTCTATTCTCCTGCTTCACTTTGCCTTATTTGTTACTCTTCTTTTTTCTTTTTAAGGAAATCTTATTGGCAGGGCATTATTTTATTTTATTTTATTTTTTTTACTTTTGGCTGTGTTGGATCTTCATTGCTGCACGCGGGCTTTCTCTAGTTGTGGCGAGCAGGGGGCTACTCTTCGTTGTGGTGCACAGGCTTCTCATTGCGGTGGCTTCTCTTGTTGCAGAGCATGGGCTCTAGGTGCGCAGGCTTCAGTAGTTGCAGCACGCAGGCTCAGTAGTTGCAGTGCACAGGCTCCAGGGTACGTGGGCTTCAGTAGTTGTGGCTCACGGGCTCTAGAGTGCAGGCTCAGTAGTTGTGGCGTATGGGCTTAGCTGCTTTGCGGCATGTGGGATCTTCCCGGACTAGGGATCGAACCTGTGCTCCCTGCGTTGGCAGGCGGATTCTTAACCACTGCGCCATCGGGGAAGTCCCTTATTTATTACTCTTGAAAGTTGGGAGAAGGTAGCTCTTACTAGCAATGCAGGTAAAAGGCAACTTTTTTCTTTCAGATATATATTTTTTTATTTGTGGTAAAATACACATATAAAATTTACCATCTTAATCTTAAGTGCACAGTTCAGTAGTGTTAAGTGATTCACACTGTTGTGCCACCAATGTCCAGAGCTCTTTTCGTCTTGCAAAACTGAAATTCTATACTCGTTAAACAGCACCCACTCCACCCTCTCCCTCCAGATTTCCTTTTATGGTGTTGCTTTTAATGATCACAGCAAATTTAGTAAAAACTGAAGGTTTATTCCAAATTATTGTTTCATTAACATGATTTATAATCACATTGACTATACAATCTCCTTTTTCTGAACTTTTTTTTAAAGAGGTTTTATTCTTTTATGTAAAGTTGATCCCTTAAGTGAATAATTTGATGATATTTACTATTATTCATTGAATATAGAGAAGCTAACAAATCAGAAAAGGAAATTATTTGTCCTACCAGTTTCCTCAACCTTTGGTTTTAGAAAACGGGGTGAATATGTCTTTAAGTTGTAGTCACTAAGTAGGATCAGTGGGTTAGGGTCTTCGCTTCCAGATAAGGTCATATTTGATAACTGGTGACTAGGGAAGCACTGGATCTTTCACTTTTTGCCAGCCAGCTCTGTCCTGACTCTAGTCTTGGATAAAAGCAATTTTACTTACATTTTAAGCTATATAAAAGTAGTTTAATATTAATTTCTAAAGTTTGAAATGTATATCTAAGTTTATTTTCATATCTACTTTGAATTCCTAATTACTTTCTAGCTTTCAATATATATATGGGCTTTGGGCTGAGAAAATAAGTAGATAATTTGACTCAGGAGTGTGGAAACAATTATTCTTAAATATTATTTATGTGCATTTTTAAACTCCTCAAATATTTCTAGATTATTTCGATAAGAAAGAATATGCTTTGCTATCTAATAGCCTGTAATTTAAAGTATTTTAAGCATGCTAATAAATGTAAAACACTTAAAACAGTGCTTGACACATAGAAAGTGGTCAGATTTTAGCCATTATTATTATTGCTGTTTTTATTATTATTATTTGGGGAATTAAGCTGAATGGACAACAAATATATTAACCAAATTTATAGTATTAAGCTACTATAAATCTCAGAGGAACCCTTCACCCAGGGTACCTACTCTGTAAAATATTTGCCCCAAACCTATCTTACAGAGGGTAATTCTATGGATAATCTAGGTTCTTTAATTCTGCACATGCAAGGTACTTTCACATCTAAAACATTTTCTGTACCTAGTCCTGGATTTCTGGGACTTCTTTCAAAAAACAGCAACCACTCTGTTAGTTTTTCAGATATGAAAGATCTTTTTTACTTAGTTATGCTTCCTAAAATAAATTATTATATATGCAGCTACAAGAGTAAACCTCCACTTTGCTTTCTGGAGACTTATTGTCTATATTCATTACTCAAGTAGAAGTACTAGCTATTTTTTTTCTTTTTTTTTTTTTTTTTAGTAGAGAAAAGAGGAAATGTGTTCCTTATTACTGTAAAAGTGCATTTGAGTGTAAGAGGAAAGATGCAGAGTATATTTTAAAATTCTCCTACTCTGGTTGGTTTGCTGTATCATAGACTGGGTGTCTTAAACAACACACATTTATTTGTCAAAGTTTTCTTGGCTGGGAATTTCAAGATCAACACTCTGGCAGATCCAGTGTCTGCTGGGGTCACTCTTCCTGCTTTGCAGATGGCTTAAAAAATTTAATGTTACAGGAAAGAAACTAAAATTTTAGAAGCTAATATTGGAGATTTATTCCTTTTATCTGATGGTATAAGTGCTTTTTAAAATTTTCTTTTAAAACAAGAACACCAAATACAAACCATACAGGAAACATTTGATAAGTTTGATGACCTTAAAATTAAGGATGTCTCTGCATACAGGAAAATCAGAAAGAAAGAATAAAAAAGTAAGTTAGAATCTAAAAAAGTATAGCAACTTATAGTTTTAGTATCCAGAATATATGAAGGACTTGTTCAAAACTGTAGGCAAAAGGGAAACTTCATACCAAAATAGTGGTAAAAGTCGAGAGAAGGAAGCTCACAAAAGAGAGAATATAGATATTGTATAAGCTTATGAGGAAGTGTCTAACCTTATTAATAATCAGGTAAATAGAAATAAAAACTGTATTAGAGAATACTTAATTGACAAAAATTAGAAGATAGAATGACACCAAGTTTGCCAAAGATGGAGAACAAAGGGAACTCTCATACAGTGCTAGGGCAGTGGGGTTCAAATGTGATAAAAATCTCTATAAAAAACTTTTATTATGTCATAGATTTGAACATGTACATACTCTAGATCCCTGCTTTAGAAGGTGTCCTTGTATGTAATAACAACATTGCAAACAACCCAATCACCTTTCAATAATCAATTGAATAGATAAATTGTGGTATGTCATACAATAGATTATATACAATAAACATAAGTAGATCTCAAAACCATAAAGTTGAATGAAAATAGCAGGTTATGTATATAGTTTGATTTCATTGAATAATATGTTGGTTATGTGTGTATTTACAGTTGATAGAAAGAAAATCAAATACATGATTAAATCAGTAATTAGGAGAGTGGTTATTTTCTCTTGGTGGCATAAAGGAGAAACATTACCAGGAAGGGAAATCCAGGCAGTTTCTAAGACACAGATAAAGTTCATTTAAGTTGTTTGGTAGGTATATACATGGTTTGTTTTTTTATTATTCCTTAAACTTCTCATGAACATTATTGTGTCTTTAATACTTTTGGAACATTTTATTTAAAGAGTATAAAAGAAAAACATAGAAAAGTTTTCAAAAATATATATGTGCCAGTGAGCTTTATTGAACTAAAGAAATTAATTTTAAATTGAGTTTTCAACATCTAACTAATACTCTTTTGGGGGGCAACTGTAATAAGATAGTTAGATGATTACATCTAGGCTTTCTCCCTCACCTTCCAATATCCTGCTCATCCTGATGGATTGCCTGCTGCATGCACCTCCCTTCTTGTGGAAACTGGAATAATCAGTTAATCTCCTTTGAATAGCAGTTCATCATTTTCATTGATTTTCTTTCTTCAGGTGAAATATTATTTGATTTCTTAAGTCACTTCACTTTTCTCTTCAAGCTATCCATTTCTTTTCAGGCCTTATAACCGCTGGGGGCTCACATTCTCCCTCTGCTTGTCTGACTAAGGGTAGATTTCCTTCTAAAACTGCTGAAGCATTTTTTTTTATCACCCCAACTATATGTGTGTATTCTACACTGTCAGTATCTGCCATAATCTGATGTAGTTGAAACTCCCTTTCTTCCTTGTTCCCATCTGTCATGGCAAGCAACATACACAAAGGATATACGCAATAAGCAGCTTTCTTGCTGGACTACCATGGGCAGCGACTAGGACTTTTATAGCATGCACTTACGCTGTTAGTGCCAGGAAGATTTAGGAGAGCATTATTCTGAGAACACCAAGCCCTGTATTGCACTTCTATTTCTGAGGGAATAATTGGACAGTAACATGGAAATGTTACTGGTGAAAAGACTACCCTATTTCCCACCAACCAGTTTGAACAATGCTAATGATGCTTATAATTAGTTTGTATAAAAACTTTCCTATGTGCCAGCTACTGTGCTGTGCTAATTATATCAATTTATCAATGTAGAAGCTTTTATCTGATAATGATCGACAAAAGTCCAAATTCAAGTTGAAGAAAAAAAAAGATTAAAGGGAGAAGAAAAGATGAGAACAAGAGAAAGTTTATGAAAAGAGAGAAATGTGTCCCTTTTGGTATTTATTTTCTTACCTGTGACTTATACAACTCAATTTGGAAATAAAATTAAGGATGAAGACAGTAGAAACAACATTTTAATTTATTGTTCTCTCTAAGGATAATGCATTTATACATGCTTTGATTTTTTTCTTCTACTCCATCAAGGCTAGGAAATTATCTCACATAAAAAAATGTAGGGATAAACTTACAAATCGATCACTTAGATCAAGAGGTCTAGAACCAAATACTGACCCAAAGTTTGTTATCATTTTTTTAAATAAAATATCTTTATTCCTAATTTTCATTTAAAAAGTCAGGAAATGTATAAAATGTAAAGAAGAACACGTAAACCTGAAATCATACTATAAATGATATTATAATATGTATAAAATATAATTGTTTTCTGTGTTACATTTGGGTTCATAATATATCCAAATATGTATCGCCAGTTACTTAAGATATTTATGAGATTTAAATTAACATTTAAATACACATACATCATGTAACTGTGTAATTCTTGCTACATAATATAAGCATATGGATATAACAAAACTTTAATTTTTTTCTATAGAATTCTAATCTATTGTTATTATGAACAATGCTGATATGAAAAATTGCATATATAATATCTGTACCCTTACTCATAATTTCCTGTACATATCCCTAAAAGAAGAGCTGCTAGGATCAATGTGTATATACTTGAAATAGATGTATTTTTCTAAATGGCCCCCTAGAAATTTAATATCAATTTAAACTCTCCTTGGCAGTTTCTGAATGGCTGTTTTCACATCCTTTACAATACTAAGTCATACTAATCTTTTAACCTTGCTAGTCTGATAAATACAAACAATAGTGCTTTTGTATTTTAGTGAATTCATTCAAATAATATCCAAGTTTAACATCGGTCTTAAGTGGGGTTCTTTGGGAAACAGACTCTGAGATGTATACTTGCACGTAGGAGGTTTATTGGGGAGTGCCTAGAGAAGACAGTGGGTAGATGTGGACAGAGGGAGTTGAATTTGAAGCAGTTGAACGATGAGGTTATGAGATGATTCCCCAGGATTAGGAACTGGGATGGCCTTACTGATTTTTCTTGAATGAAAGTATGCACTCAGTCACTCCAAACATCTATGTATTCCCTTTTTGCCATAAAATGTAACTTGTATATTTAACCAAGTAAATGGTCTTAGGTCCTTTGGGAAAGAAATGGGGGAGTCCCTATTATGTACATCTGCTGAGGTTTTGCAGGGTTGTTCCTTCTGTGGACTGTCTTCTTCAGTCAGTAGTTGCTAGCTTGGGTCTAGAAACTGTTCAGGGATTGTGTTTGTATTGGGATTGCTACCTTACCTCCTTAACTGTCCTTGATTTCTTTTGATTTTATAGAATGAGCAGTACCCTGTTGGCTGTCCATCTCTCTTTCCCTTAAGGATACTGAGTTCTTTTAATTATTTCCATAGGTAGGTCAGGCTCCCATGGATATCATTCAGAACTTGCTGTTCCTTTATAATATCTGAGCCCACCTTGTTCTAAGAGCTCGGCAACACTGCCTGACCTATATTTTCTGGATTCTACCATCCCCATCTGTCAGTGAGCCAAAATTTCTACATTCAAGTTTATTTTATTCATTTAGGAATTTTGCTCAACCAAGTCCTTTAACCTCTCTTAAGTGACAGATTTCTACTCGGTAAAATACAAATAAAATGAATTGCTCTCTTCCAACCTCATACTCTTGTTTCCAGGGTAAAATGAAAAAATTAAAATGTGTGAATATATTTTATAAAACTGTAGTTCTAAATAAATGTAGTGTTTTTATTTTCTCATTACAAAATCATGGAACCCTTATGTCATAGTGGTAGTATCTCAAAATATCCTGTCTTAATATGTTGGAAAATCATTACATCTTCTACCATAACTGAATTTTTACAAGAGTTAACTGTTATAAACTTGCATCCATAAAAAACAAGATTTTCCTTTTAGCCACAGATAAAGAATATAATCCTAAAGACACCGTGGGTCAGGATACCTAACATGTGAGAAGGAATCGAGGAAAAAGACAGGACCCAAAATTTTGGGATGGAAAAGACAGTTTGAAAGAGCATTTCTGGGACTTTAGGGATGGCTACTTTACTTACAGGACCATGTTAAGAGATGACCATACTCCATGTCTGTGTCTAGGGTGGAGTCTACTTCTGTATTTTGTGACTCAGAGGTCTAATGGAAAAAGCACTCCTCTCTTCCTTTGCCTCAACTATTGCAGACCTTCTCCTATAGAGTAGAACCTAATCTGGCAATTATGTTGCTGCTCTTGAACTTTTGATTATTTTTAATTGGTAGTTTAATTATCACAAGACCAGATGATTAATATTCCACATACCATAATATAAGAAGAGTTTTATTGAAGCAAAGTTAAATTTTCAAAAGCAAAACCTTCAGTCTAAAAAGGCCGAGAGCTTTATAATGAGAATACTTTTTAGATTCCTATTAATAATTTTCCTTTTCACAAAACAAGGTATTTCTGTTTTTATATGTTATATTATTAAATATTTCAAACTTTAAGCAAAAGTTCAGAGAACTATATAATGGATATATAAATATACAAATATATACACATATCACTGAGATTTAATAGATGTAAAATTTTTGCCACACTTTCTGTAGTATTTTATTTGGGGTCTTGCTGTTATGTCTTTTTCTTTAATAAGTGTTATGTTAATTGATAATATGCAATTTATGTAGTTCAAAGTTTTAACATTTTCTAACAGAGGCTTGGCTTCTAACTATAGAGAATATTTTGACCATCTTAATTTATTGATATTTATGAATAAACCTTTATAGGAGGTTATAAACATTGTCTAGGAGGTATTTTCTTATGAAATCTGAAGCTTTTTTGAAGTCCTCAAAGCTACAACTGTAGCTTGAATTGAGATTTCACTTTTCTGGAGTTAAAATTCATATTATATTGTAGCCTTTTAAGAAATGAAATGTATATCTGGAAAGCTGACAACAAATCTTTGTCACAGTTTTTTGAAAATAAGTGGTTTATCCCATATTATGTTCTTGATCCAGACGTGCTAATGATTTATTTCAGAGTTATTGAGAATCTGGCAGGAGACATCAAAATAAATGAATGGAAAAGCTGTATTAACCAACCCATTAAGACAATTAAAATGAGAGCATATGGATGAATTTTTCTCTTTTCAGTTTGAATACATATCAACTTTAGAAAAACTATTGGATAAAATTGAATATTAAATCTGGAGATGTGAACCATCTGGCAATTTGAAAATAACAGCGTAAAATTTGGGGTCAAGCTATTGAAACTTGGAAACAAATGGAAATATGAATTTTTATTAAAATAATAATATGCAAGAAATTATGATTTCAGGAAGCAAAAAGTGAAGAGCTATACTTTAATAATTAGAAGTTATCTGAGTTTCTTTAATGTGTTTACCACATGGTCAGTCAAATCTGCCATACCTATAGGTAGCTAGGTCTACTTTTCCCCCTGTTGTTTTATATTGAAAAGCCACAATAAAGCCAACCTTTTCCTATTTAAATGTCTTTTAAGAATAACTATTTAAACATAAAATAACAGCAACATATTGTGGATTTATTATATATACATGTTATGTAATGAATGACAGAGCATAAAGGTTGGGGGAGGATTGAAGTATACTATTGTAAGTTCCACATACTATATGTGAAGTGGTATAATATTGCTCTAAGATAGTAATAAGTAAAAAATGTACCCCAACAACAACTAAAAACAAAACAAATAGAGCAAGCAGTAAAAAGCAAAGAGTTATAGCTAATTAGCTAACAAAGGTAATACGATAGAATCATAAAAATAATCAGAAAGAAGAAGGAGGGCAAAGGGAACAAAAGGGGGACAAATATAAAACACGTAAGATAACAGAAATAAACCAAAATAGATCAATAGTCACATTAAATGTAAAAGCAAGTTAAAGTCAGATTTTGTGAGAGTGGTTAAAAAGTGAGATAACTATATGGTGCCTATAAGAAATAGTCTTTAAATGAAGACTCAAGTGGATTAAAAGTAAAGTGATGGAAAAAGATATATAAGACTAACAGTCATTTTTTGAAAAATGGAGCATGATACAAAGTACATTTTGAAACAAAGAAAATTACTAAGGATAAAGAAGGCTATTAAATAATGACAAAGTTATTTCATCAGTTGGACATAATCATAAACATTTATGAACTAAATAACAGGGCTTCAAGTACATGAGTCAAAAATGTAAAATTTCAAGGGGAAGTAGACAAATTAAGAATTTCAGCTGAAAATCTCAATGCTCTGTTCTCAGTATTTGAGAAAACAAATAGGAAGAAAATCAGTAGTCATACAGAATATTTGAAGAACACTAGCAACTAACTTGACCTAATTTGGCATCTATGGAACACTTCAGCCAAATATGACAGAATACACATTCTTTTCAAGAGTACATGGAACATTTGCCAAGGCAGAATACATTCTGGGCTGTAAAACAAGAATCACGGATTTCAAAAGGATTCAATTCATATGAAGTATGTTCTTTGACCACAGTGTAATTAAAATAGAAGTCGATAAGAGAAAGAACACAGGGAAATCTTCCAAATATTTGGGAACAGAATCCTAAATAATATATGGGTCAATGAAGGAAACACTAGGATGCCTTAGGCACTAGAAATACAAAACAAATTTATTTAAGAACAACTGGGCACCTCTGTCACTGAGGATCCTGCACTTAGGATAACAAAACTCCATCCTACATTTTCTACTATTGCAGGTAGCAGTATTCAGGTACCCATAGAATGCTGCTCCACCTCATTTGTTCCGTGACCTCAAAACAAAAGACAACTGAACTAGAATACCACATTAGGTTTTTAGTTTGCTACAGTTTATGTTGGAGAAGAATACTTCAAAGTGTACCTTCCTTAAGACTGCATTATGAAGTATCATTTTCTGGTATTGCTGTGTGTCCATTTTCCTGCTTCTTTCTGTATTTCGATTCATGGTTCTGGAGCTACATATGAATTAACACAATATTTGCAGTAGTTTATCTTGAGGGTTAAAGAACATTTTGCAATATTAAAAAGTCCATATTATTAATTTGTATATGTTTAGGGATAGAGGTAATGTGTAAAGTATAATACTAATTCTTTACTTGCACAGAAAAAAGGACTCATGCAATTATAGGATCTGAAGAAAGACTGAATAAATATTTTAAAATAAACAATAAAATAAAGGCAAGTAAATAATGATATGGGACTTTGGCATGACTTTCTTAAAGGAACAATATTGTCTGCTCAATATTTCACCAAACATGTTTTTATATTCATGTTATTAACAGCAAGGTGTTTCAAATTTAAGGAGAAAGTAGACATCATTGAGTAATTTGACTTGTAAATAGAAATAAGAAAATAATCACTATCAAAGGGGACAAATTCCAAATAAACATTAATTTGTTAGATCATAAGGTGTGAAAAGAAATTATACATAAAATAAAAAGTAAGTAATTCTTGTTCAACTAGATTATATCAAAGATTCTTTTAACTATGGTGTGCTGCTGATAAAAATCATGTTGGAAAAAAATGTATTACCCTATACTTGAATAAACAGGAAACAAGGACATCAAAATTAACAAATATTTCGTTGGTTTTACACTTGTTTTTTAAAGTACAAGTTTAGACTAATGTGAACAGTGAAAATATTTTTCAGTTTTAAGCATTGATTTTAAACCATTATCAAGGACAAGTCTGTGAAAATGGAGGTAACAATGTTGGTGAAGAAAAAATTGTATAAGACAGAATTTTGCCCAAAAGGTCATGAGTTTTATGTCTCATATGGAGCATTAATCGACTTTTTACTAAGTGACGTGATGGTTTCAACTATGGCTATAGCAATTGCATCCTTTGGACAAGTGAAAGATAATATTCAGTAATTCCTAGATCTTCCCGAAGATGAAGGTTCTTGATGAAACTTATATCGAATTTGACCTTACAGCTACTCTTGGGTACTCTACAGCAATTCTAAATGAATACTGGCAAAGCAATTAGATTTATATTGGACTTTATGAAATAAAATAGAAGAATCGAGGAAAATAACAGCAAATTCTCAGAAAAAGAAGCAAATCATGTTCTTTGACAGAAAATCAGAATTTTTAAGTTGCACTATCCATACTTATTTGGTATGAATTGTTACTTATAATTGATGCTGTTAGTAAAACCTTATAACAGTAAAAAAAATTGTTTTATTTTACTTTTTACAGGATTAAATGATTACACACATAAAATTTTTCAGATTTTGTTAAATCTAAACAAATTTTATATGAAATATAAAATGTGACATTTAATTTATATAAGAAAATCATAACAAGGAAACAAAACTGTATAATTAAGGAGAACATTGAAGTAAAAATACTAAAATAATTCTATAATGTAATTCTGTTTTTGTTCATTATAGATTGCAGATATAGTTTAAATTGAGAGGACTTTTTAAATAAACTGAGCAATATACTGCTATTTTTTAGTTTTCTTTAAAAAAAATAAATTTATTTATTTATTTTTGGCTGTGTTGGGCCTCCGTTGCTGCACGCAGGCTTTCTCTAGTTGCGGCGAGTGGGGGCTACTCTTCGTTGCGGTGCGCGGGCTTCCCATTGCGGTGGCTTCTCTTGTGGTGGAGCACAGGCTCTATGCGTGTGGGCTTCAGTAGTTGTGGCATGTGGGCCTGATAGTTGTGGCACATGGGCTCAGTAGTTGTGGTGCATAGGCTTAGTTGCTCTGCAGCATTTGGGACCTTCCCGGACCAGGGCTCGAACCCGTGTCCCCTACATTGGCAGGCGGATTCTTAACCACTGAGCCACCAGTGAAGTCCCTAGTTTTCTTTATAATATTCCAGCATTGAAAAATGGGAGAGAAAATTGAAACTAAGAAATACTGTTTGCACATGGCAGAATTTTCTTCAAGCGTCAGTAAGCCATAATATAATTGATAGTGATTTTATACTGATAACATTAAAATATTTTATGGAAATGATAATTTATCATATGTGATTCTTCTATAATGCTTGAACATTATGTATAAATTTCTTGATTTATTCTGAAATTGCTTTATATCTTTTAATGTTTCAAGTTGCTACTGACTCCACTGGGTAAATTTTCTTTAAACTGAAATTAAATAAGAAATTAATACTGACAATTACTCATTTTATTTAATTAGGTAAAAATGTGTCAAATTATATGAAAAGCCTGATTATAATATCAGTATTAGTCATTTTGCTAAAATGTAAGCATTTTTAAGTAGTACATATATGACTTTATTGTATTTATATTTCGTTGTATTATACAAACATCACAGGCCCATCAGCACATCCCCCAGAGAAGCGTGATGGCAAATTTATTCTTAGGAATTTAGCCCAGCTTCATCAAAAAAACAAAAAATCCATACATTTACCCATACTTCTCTGTTTTCTTGTTATGAAGTTAACTTGTCAAAATAGGAGGAAAGCATAGTCAGCTGTTTATTATCTTGATTTATATAGTTGAATATTCACCTATAACATATATGAGCCTTCATTTATACTCTTGCCCTGGGTTCTGCAAATGATAGGAACCGGCTGCTCTAGTGATGCATGTTGGACTTGCTCCATGCGGGAGAAAACAGTAACACAAGAAACTCAGCCTGTGAGATTTGGAGGCTGATTTTACTGTCCATTCTTATTGAATGGGACCAATAGTTAGCTGTTCTTTATTTTAATTAATTTCATGAATATCTTTACAAGGTGAGCATGACTGTGCCTACCAGGCACGTAATGTCTCCCTTCAGCACTTCCTGGAAGGGACTGTTTCAAATTTAGGATTTTGGGACACCTTTACATTCCAGCTAGTACTGGGTAGCAACTACCTCTGGTCTGCAGCCCACCTTGCTTTTTTTTTTTTTTTTTTTTTTTTTTTTTTGCTATGCCCTGGTTCTCTCACATGTCTAGGGGCACCTTGGACACCACTGGGACCTAGGATCACCCACACCAACTGTGCAGTTCTCTCTGGAGAGAAGGACCAAGAGATGGGCTCACTTAGCCCTTGGATGGGGTTTCTGTGCCATTTTTGCATGGAATGTGGGGTTCAGGAAACCCTCAGCTACAGCTGGAAGATGTGGGCTTCTAGTCAGCAAGTGCTGTGGATCCTTCTTCCCATGGAGAGAAGGAAGTGCAGCTGGGGAGGTGAGGAAGATCAGAGTCAGTTCCTGTAAGCTCTAGGCTCAGGGTCAGGTCTCCCCTTGCCTGGGTCCCAGGGTGGCTCTGGTGCCAGGCACTGTGTTGGAAAAGAGATGCAGAGCTAAAATACACATTTCCAGGTGTCAAGGGAACTGACATTTAGTATGGTTACTATCTGGAACGTTCACATGTTCTTCCCTACTTAATCGTTTATGAACTAATAAGTAACCATTAGAAATGAAATCATCAAAATGAAAACATTTTAGTAAAAAAGATGGTCATTATGTAAGTGCAAATAATTCCTTTTTTGCTGTTCTTAGGCAATTGGTTTGTGTCATTAATTTTTATCTCTGAAATTATTCCCTGAATGAAAATTTCAGAAAAAATGTGCTTAAAAGAATACCAGGTATGGTATGCTTTAAGCTGCTTGATGGAACTTAGCGTGTAGAATTTCTTAGATCAAAGCAGATCTTAAATGAAGGTAGGTTTTGGAGTAGATAGAAGTTAGAAATTATCTATTCTTCCATTTAAAATGTAAATTTAAGTGGAAAGAATCTGTTCCCTGTAGAACGAAAGACCTCAGCATTTTCCAGATAAACCCTGTATGCAAGGAACACTGTCCTTTTCTGCTTTGTTAGTTATCTCTTCTCTATTCTTTTATACTTATCTTTCTACCACCTTGCACTCATCTCAGTTTGTTTTTCCATATCCAGCTAATTACTTAGTTTCATAATTCTGCTTATTTACATTAATGTGTTCCTTTAGAGTTGTACATTTGCTTGAATATACATTTACTCTTGTGTTTAAGATTTTGAGGTAACAAGTTTTAGGGAAGCCCAACTGAGATATACAGCCCACTCTGTGTGGTATTTGCATTTTATTTTAGGCATATCTATAATAATCCCTTCAGAAAGTAGAATCTGTACTCCCACATGAGCAGAGAGTACTCAATTTTTAATAACTTCCTTAGGGTTTTGCTTTTTACTGTGATGCTTTCAAAGATTACAGTATAATTTAGGAATGAGAAAATATTAGTGTTTTCACCAATAAGTGTTAAACTATCATTACATTCCTCTGTCAGTCTTCCATATTTTGATATCCATACTTAAACACAGGTAAGCTTCTAAAACTACATGAAAGGCAAGATATCGAAACCTTGGTTTCCTCATTTACATAATAAAGGATAATGATAGTACTTACATTGCAGATTTATGGTGAGGATTAAATGGAATTCCAGCTCTGGTCATGTAGTAGAGTTCCTGGCTCAAAGCAAATATTCAAAAGAATTCAACACATTTTAGTTATGATTATTAGACAGTGACTCTAAGCAGAGACAATGATCTATATTGTCTGTTAGATTGACTAGTTGGAGGTTGATCACCAATTAGTATGTCTGATCCCCTTCCAAATAAATAGGTCATTACAGCGAAGTATGCCAGAAAAGCAGTTGGTTGAGACTGAAATTTAATAAATAGTACTACTGATAAATTGTTCAGTAACTGGTTCTTCTTATGAATCAAAAATAGACTCTAGCCATTTTATTTTAGTTAATTTAGTCCCTACTACCCATGTGCAAAGCAATTTTATAAAGTGAATAACATAGAAAAATAAAACATCTCACCTTAAAATATTACAACTCAAATATTGCTCATTGTTTACCAATTTTTTTTACTTACCATTTTAATACTTTTTAAAATTTTATACCAATCTTATTTTTATTTATTTTTCTGGTGGATGATTTTCCATTTGTCTCATTTCTGAGCCAAATCTTTCAAGGCTGCATGTGTATCAATCTTGGTTTCTATAAGGTCTTAATTATTTCTTGGGTAACATTTTATTATTTCACTTACACAAGCATATTAGAATTTCAAAAGAATCTACTCATATGGTATGTATGGAAAGGTTTTATGGGGGTTTGGGGGTATCATGAAAATGATTTTTTATTTATTTTGAAAATTAACAAATATACCCAAAAGTAAAGGGAATAAAATAATCAACTTTATGTACCCAACACACAGCTATAACAATCAATTGCCATTTTGTTGGTTTTTTCAAGAAATACATTTAAAAAATTTTATATGTCATATAAATATAAATAAATATAAATATGGCTCAGGAGAGATACTAGAAAGATTTCTCATTAGTGTGTCATTCTCATTTCTGTTAAGAGTTCTGTAAAAATTAACTAGTGATGAGCTGACCATTGAAAGAAAATAACACAAACTAATAATTGTCCTATGACCTTGTCCAGCTATGAATTATATAGTGATCTTCTAAAACTGTTACGCATGTGGTTTTAGGAGTCTTGAGTTAGAGTCTAATTTTCAGACCACTTTCTTCCTTGAGCTTGTAAAGAAAAAGAGAAAGTTTGTGTGCAATCAAATGAAAAGGAAAACTAAATTTCCCTATCTCTTAATTGAAGTTATACTGTTTTTCCCTTCTGAATATAAAGAGTCTTCAATGGGAAAAATACAATTTACTTCCACTAGATCATTAATGGTGTATACCCAATCTAAATACTCATACAAAATAACATCGTTCTCACTCTCTCTCAATTTCCATATCTGATCAGATATCAAAAGAAGTATCTCTTAGATGTGGCTTTTCATATCCATTCCAGTGTAGTCTTATAATCAATAGGTATGGGTCAAATTTGTCATAGTTCTTCCTGGTGTCTTTCAATGGCTCTTTTGTTTCAATTACTGGAATCAAACAGTTAATGTTCATGTATGTTAATCAACTTAGATAACTGGCTCTGACCCTTGCTAATTTTGGTCTGCCATAGCAGTAAACAGCAGTACAATTTCCACAAGATACCATGTCTTTTCCTTTCTAGCATTTGCCAGGGACTAAAAGTTTTTAACTTGGGTTCACATAATCTCTGGGAGTAATCTTGCTGTCTAATGATAACAGACAGATAAATTCATTCAATTTTCTAAAGAAAGGGGGTTCATGTGAAAAGTCAGAGCAATTATCACCCCATAAACAACTTCAAGGTAAATGGAACTACAGAAAACCGAGGGAAGTGAAACGGCTTAAAATCATATATATGTGAACTTTTTCCCATAAGATTGGAAATAAGGCAAGAATATCCATTCTTACCACTCTTTTACTGGACGTTTTAGCCAGTGCAATGAGGGAAGAAAAAACTATATATATTTTTGAAGGCATACATATTGCTTATTCTCAGATAACAAAATGTCTGTAGAAAACCTCAAGGAATCTAAAGGCAAAACCCCCAAACCCCCAAAACTCTAAGAACTAATAAAAATGAGTTTAGCAAAATTATAGGGTACAGGCCAGTATACAATCATATTTCTATAGTAGCGGTGAATAACTGAAAAATCAATTAAAAATACAATACCATAACAGTAACACCAACAAATACTTAAATATAAAATTAATGAAATTTCAGGAAATCATTGCTGAAAACTACAGAATGCTGATAAAAGATATAAAAGAAGACCTCAAGAAATGGAAAGACTTATTTTCCCAGATTGGAAGACTCAACATAAAAAAGACATTAATTCTCCCCCAATTGATCTATAGATTTAGTGCAATATCAATAAAAAACCCAACAGGTGTTTATTTGTATAAAAAACAATAATTTATATTTTTTACAGATTTTTTCCTGTAATTGATATCTAGTCTCATAGTATTGTGGTCGGAAAAGATACCTGATACGATTTCAATTTTCTTAAATTTACCAAGGCTTGATTTGTGACCCAAGATATGATCTGACCTGGAGAACGTTCCATGAGCACTTGAGAAAAATGTGTATTCTGTTGTTTTGGGATGGAATGTCCTATAAATATCAATTAAGTCCATCTTGTTTAATGTATCATTTAAAGCTTGTGTTTCCTTATTTTCATTTTGGATGATCTGTCCATTGGTGAAAGTGGGGTGTTAAAGTCCCCTACTCTGATTGTGCTCCTGTCAATTTCCCCTTTTATGGCTGTTAGTATTTGCTTTATGTATTGAGGTGCTCCTATGTTGTGTGCATAAATATTTACAATTGTTATATCTTCTTTTGGGATTGATCTCTTGATCATTATGTAGTGTCCTTCTTTGTCTCTTGTAATAGTCTTTGTTTTAAAGTCTATTTTGTCTGATAGGAGAATTGCTACTCCATCTTTCTTTTGATTTCCATTTGCATGGAATATCTTTTTCCATCCCCTCACTTTCAGTCTGTATGTGTCCTTAGGTGTGCAGTGGGTCTCTGGTAGACAGCATATATACGGGTCTTGTTTTTGTATCCATTCAGCCGGTCTGTGTCTTTTGGTTGGAGCATTTAATCCATTTACATTTAAGGTAATTATCGATATGTATGTTCCTATTACCATTTTCTTAATTGTTTTGGGTTTGTTATTGTAGGTCTTTTCCTTTTCTGTGTTTCCTGCATAGAGAAGTTCCTTCAGCATTTGTTGTAAAGCTGGTTTGGTGGTACTGAATTCTCTTAGCTTTTGCTTGTCTGTAAAGGTTTTAATTTCTCCATCAAATCTGAATGAGATCCTTGTGTAGAATAATCTTGGTTGCAGGTTTTTCTCCTTCATCACTTTAAACATCTCCTGCCACTCCCTTCTGGCTTGCAGAGTTTCTGCTGAAAGATCAGCTTTTAACCTTATGGGGATTCCCTTGTATGTTATTTGTTGTTTTTCCCTTGCTGCTTTTTATATTTTTTTTTTTTGTATTTAATTTTTGATAGTCTGATTAATATGTGTCTTGGCGTGTTTCTCCTTGAATTTATCCTGTATGGGACTCTCTGTGCTTCCTGGACTTGATTGACTATTTCCTTTCCCATATTAGGGAAGTTTTCAACTATAATCTCTTCAAATATTTTCTCAGACCCTTTCTTTTTCTCTTCTTCTTCTGGGACCCCTATAATTTGAATGTTGGTGCATTTAATGTTGTCCTAGAGGTCTCTGAGACTGTCCTCAATTCTTTTCATTCTTTTTTTCTTTATTCTGCTCTTCAGTAGTTATTTCCACTATTTTATCTTCTAGGTCACTTATCCGTTCTTCTGCCTCAGTTATTCTGTTATTGTTCCCTTCTAGAGAATTTTTAATTTCATTTATTTTGTTGTTCATCACTGTTCGTTTGCTCTTTAGTTCTTCTAGGTACTTGTTAAACACTTGTTGTATTTTCTCCATTCTGTTTCCAAGATTTTGGATCATCTTTACTATCATTATTCTGAATTCTTTTTCAGGTAGACTGACTATTTCCTCTTCATATTTTAGATCTGGTGGGGTTTTGCCTTGCTCCATCATCTGCTGTGTGTTTCTCTGTCTTCTCATTTTGCTTACCTTACTGTGTTTGGCGTCCCCCTTTAGCAGGCTGCATGTTCATAGTTTCCGTTGTTTTTGGTGTCTGTCCCCAGTGACTAAGGTTGTTTCAGTGTGTTGTGTAGGCTTCCTGGTGGAGGGGACTAGTGCCTGTGTTCTGGTGGATGAGGCTGGATCTCGTCTTTCTAGTGGGCAGGTCCACATCTCATGGTGTGTTTTGGGTGGTCCGTGGCCTTATTATGATTTTAGGCAGCCTCTCTGCTAATGGATGAGGTTGTTTTCCTGTCTTGCTAGTTGTTTGGCATAGGGTGCCCAGCACTGTAGCTTGCTGGTCGTTGAGTGGAGCTGAGTCTTGGCGTTGAGATGGAGATCTCTGGGAGATTTTCACCATTTGATATTACATGGAGCTGTGAGGTCTCTTGTGGACCAGTGTCCTGAACTTGGCTCTCCCACCTGGGAGGCAGAAGCCCTGTTGCCTGGCTGGAGGACCAAGAGCCTGTCATCCACATGGCTCAGAATAATATGGAGAGGAAAAAAAGAAAGAAAGAAAGAAGAAGATAAAATAAAATAAAGTAAAATAAAGTTATTAAAATAAAATATAATTATTAAAATTTTTTTAATGTAATAAAAAAAGAAAATAAGAAGAGAGCAACCAAAGCGAAAAATCCACCAGTGATAACAAGTGCTAAAAACTATACTAAAACAAACAAACAAAAAAACGGACAGACAGAACCCTAGGACAAATGGTTAATGCAAAGCTATACACACAAAATCACACACAGGAGCATACACATACACACTCACAAAAAGAGAAAAAGGGAAAAATAAATATATACCATTGCTCCTAAAGTCCACCTCCTCAATTTGGGATGATTCATTGTCTATTCAGGTATTCCAGAGATGCAGGGTACATCAAGTTGATTGTGCGGATTTAATCTGCTGCTCCTGAGGCTGCTGGGAGAAATTTCCCTTTCCCTTCTTTGTTCGCACAGCTCCTGGGGTTCAGCTTTGGGTTTGGACCTGCCTCTGTGTGTAGGTCGCCTGAGAGCATCTGTTCTTCTTTCAGAGAGGACGGGGTTAAAGGAGCAGCTGATTCGGGGGCTCTGGCTCACTCAGGCTTGGGAGAGGGAGGGGTATGGAGTGCGGGGTGAGCCTGTGGCGGCAGAGGCCAGCATGACTTTGCACCAACCTGAGGCGTGCCGTGTGTTCTCCCAGGGAAGCTGTCCGTGGATCACGGGACCCTGGCAGCGGCGGGCTGCACAGGCTCCCGGGAGGGGAGGTGTGGAGAGTGACCTGTGCTTGCACACAAGCTTCTTGGTGGCGGCAGCAGCAGCCTTAGCGTCTCATGCCCGTCTCTGGGGTCCGTGATGATAGCCGCCGCTCACGCTCATCTCTGGAGCTCCTTGAAACAGCGCTGTTAATCCCCTCTCCTCGCGCACCAGGAAACAAAATGGCAAGAAAAAGTCTCTTCGGTAGACTTTTTCTCTTTGGCAGCTCCAGGCTTTTTCCCGGACTCCCTCCCGGCTAGCCGTGGCGCACTAGCCCCCTTCAGGCTGTGTTCACGCAGCCAACCACAGACCTCTCCCTGAGACCTGAACTCCAAAGCCCAAGCCTCAGCTCCCAACCCCCGCCTACCCCGACGGATGAGCAGAAGAGCCTCTCTGGCTGGTGAGTGCCGGTCGGCACCGATCCCTGTGTGAGAATCTCTCCACTTTGCCCTGTGCACCCCTGTTTATGTGCTCTTCTCCATGGTGCCAAAGCTTCCCCCCTCCGCCACCCACAGTCTCCACCTGCGAAGGGCCTTTCTTGTGTGTGGAAACCTTTCCTCCTTCACAGCTCCCGCCCCGAGGTGCAGGTCCCGTCCCTATTCTTTTGTCTCTGTTTTTTTTCTTTTTTTCTTTTGCCCTACCCAGGTAGGTGGGGAGTTTCTTGCCTTTTGGGAGGTCTGAGGTCTTCTGCCAGCGTTCAGTGGGTGTTCTGTAGGAGTTGTTCCACATGTAGATGTATTTCTGATGTATTTGTGGGGAGGAAAGTGATCTCCACGTCTTACTCTTCTGCCATCTTGAAGTTCCTCCACTGATTTTTTTTAATCTATTCTTTGGATTCATCTTCATACCTTATTCTCATTATTTATTGTTGATTAAAATTGATATTTGAAATAAGTGAGAAGGCTATGTAGCTATTAGTAAAATTTTAGTTAGAATTAATTTAAATACATTATTTTTATAAATGTTCAGAATCTGAAATAAAAGGGCATGTTTATATTCCTAGAAAGATAATTCAAAAAATGAATTCCAAATGAAATTTTATATAGGTAAGATATAAAGAAGATACCTTATTTGTGATTAGGTGTAAGATTTTTTTTATTGCCAGTATTCCTACCAATTTAATTTGTATTTTAGAGAGTAAAATTACTTTTTTTTAAAAAAGAATAACATTTATAATTTCCTGTTGAAAAGTAACACATAGTATTGTGGACAGTTGGTGAAACAAAAAAAGCCATATTAAAGAAAAACATTAAAAATTGTTCATTCATTCAGTTACAGAAAACAGCAGTTCAAATTTTAGCTGATATTCTTAGAGTTTTTTAGAAGCAAATTAATTTTTTAATTGGCAATATGCCTGCATGCACAAAAAACAACCAGTAGCCAAAAGAGTGGGTTCATCATTTATTTAGAAGCTCAATTCAAAACTATTTGATTTGGTTTAGTCAGAATGGTTGAAATGACATTAATGGTAGCTTAGAGAAAGCAGGAGCCATGTCTTTTAAAACTTGTTCATTAGTAGATGATCATTCCTTTAAAGAGTACATATTTTTTATGTCATGTATGTTCGTATATGTATGCATAATTTACTTAGGGGATATGAGTTTCTATTAATTAATTGTTCAATGGCAATAATGACTAGATTCCATGAAAATGTACATGGCTGGACTGTTTCCTTTGTGATAGAACCTAAATGCTTTGTATCTTAGTTAGTTAGCTTTTGTGATTTGCCCGCAATCTTGGAAGTTAACAAGGTGGATCCAGAACAAGCCATTTGGTTGACTAGTTGTATTAATGAGAGAATGATAGCTCGTTTTATGTAATTGTGTATATTTGCGAATGTAGAACTATTAACTTCAAAGGAGCTCAGTTTGCTGGAAGGAAAGCTTTTGGAATAATGCAGTTTGTTGTTGACTTTGTGCATGGTTGGGTATTCCTATTACAGTAGCTATTTTTCATATTGGCTTTACAAATCTATTCTCTTAGGAATTTCATTTGACTATTTGGAGTGAGAAATGAGGGTTGTAACTTCTGAAGAGAAAGTGTATTTTGGAAAGTTATTTTTATTTTGTTTCATTTTCTTAAAGAATATATAACCTAAAAAATTTAGTTTACCACTTCCACCACAATAGTTTGTAAAAACTATACGAATAGGAAGATTTGCACAATGGAGGAAGTTAAGTGGAGTCTTTTGGGATTAAGCTTAATGAATATTAATGCCAAATAATGCATGTGGGACAGTAAAGGAAGCAATGGATACAACATTAGTCTATATAAAATGAATAGGAGAGAGAAAATAGTTAGTGAATTGCAACGTAAGAGACATGATTACAGGAAGGAAAGAAAATCAAATAACACTATTCAAAGCTGCTTTCCTTGGCAAGTTTCTTATTTAAAGGGTGAGAATTAGTTCTATTTTCTACAGTCCATATCACAGTAAAAAGGTGAGGACTGTTTTAATTCTAGGTTCTACATACTGTTAAGTATTATTGAAAATCTGTTATATTAAATTTTGAAGAAAAAATTAACAGAATCCAGGAGCATCTTCTAAAAATCACTGGGTCTCAACTTTACTTGCCCATTAGAATCACCTGGGGCATCGCTTCTCGGCCTTTTGGCTAAGATCAAGTGTAGAATCACCTGGGGAAATTTTGAAACTCTAATGCCCAAGCCACACTCCAGTCTTTTAAAATAAGAACCCCACATTTGGAGCCAGGCTTCACATAGAGCAAATTAGGGCACTTTTTTTTTTATATATATATACTTAGGCAAAGAAAATGATGACAAAATGAACTGGATAAATTCAGTAAATTGAATCTTCTTCTTAAATAAGTTGACTTTTTTTTTCCTGAAGAAAATATTACAAACTTTTCTTAGTATGATAAGAAATGTTCTGTTTCACTAGAACCCTCTCTCCAAAAATGTAACTAACATGTATTTACATTATTTTATTTACACAAACCTTCTGTAAGATAGGCCCAAACACCAATTAAGTCCAGAGAAATAACTATCATGTACAGAACTGCAGAGCTAGATTGTATTAGTGGGACCAAGACCTGAATTTGTGTCTTTAAATCTGAATCCTGTGATTTATTCCATCAGATGATTCTCCCAAGCTTCCCTTTCTGGTCACCATATCTTAGCATCTTCTCTTTTTCATCCCTACAGTCTACTTTTACTGTTCTTAGTGTGAATCATTTGCCTTGTCAGCATCCCAGTGCCTTCCTTTCAGTCTTATAACTTACTATCTGTAATAATATTGCCATCCATTTTGTTATCTCTGGTAGCCACCTGAGTTCAGAGTAGAGGTTAAAGAGAAACAGAGCTATGAAAGATCTCAAACATCCTGTTTCCCCAGCCACTGAATTTACAGAAATTTAATTTCAATGACTTTAATCATCATTTAACTTACAATCATGGTTAAAAGTTAGGCTTTATCATTATTGAAAATTCAGTGTTCATTGTCTTTCCCATCCTCACAGCACACAGTCTTTGAATGAAAAACTATAGTCAGTCTTTTATATTATTGTTTTATAATAGCTAGAATAATACCTGTTTTGTAGGACATGAAAATAACTATTGGGCGATGCCCAGATCTGTTTTGTTTTGTTTTTTTTAACTTCCATCCCTAAAAGATTTCTTATTCCATTCCTTCTGATTTTAAGTAATTTTCTGTTGTGGTTTCTTGTTACTCTACAATCACATCCCATTCTCTTACTTCATGATTCTGGTTCTGGCTTCAGTTGATTCTCTAATCTGCCTAGACTTCCTGGTTTCTTTATTCAACATTTTTCACCAGCACTACTTTATTTACTCCTTGATTTGCCATCATTCTTTCAGTAACAACCACTAGCATATGTAAACTCAACTGCCAGATTTCCTCAGTTCTGGTCTAAAGCTCTCAGACATGGCCAGAGTCAGATAGCTTCACAAAATTTTTTCTCAGCTGGGATGCTCAAAAGCCTTTATTTTTTATTGACAATGTAAAAGTATTCTCCTTTGAAATCAGCCTTACTTTTTAATTACCATAGTATTTCAGTATCTTTTCAAATCCCTTCAATTCTTCCATTTCTATGAAGTTTTCTATAATGATTCCAGCTAATCTTAAACTCTCCTTCTCCTTGTACACTTACTTTTTCGTTTATCTGGAGCCACTTCCTCTTTTATTTTCTTGTATACCTCTTGTATTTGTGTAAGTTCTTGTGTAAGTTCTCCCAAAGTAATGATCATTTCTATTCCTCCTTAGTACTTCTAGCATGCAAATCCTATTGCTTTTTTCCACAGATGATAATTCAAAACAAATCGTTGAATGAATGGGTTAAAGCCAGAAGTTGAAAAGCTGAGAACTCTAAGTCTTTCACATGGACTCTGATTTCCCATATTCTTCCTTAATTGGTCAATATTCAACTTGTTACAAGCCAATTAGGTCAAAATATTTGTATAGACACAAATTCCTGAATGGCAGCCTGAGGAGCTTTATGGACCCTCTCTCCAAAACAACCATACTAGTGAAAATTACTAAAACAACAACAATGTAAAGTCTCTAGAAATTGTCTGAAGCTCATACAGTAAATAAGAAACATTCATTTAAGAAAAAATTAATAAATATTGATAAGAATGCTGAGAAGTGCTTTTGAGCCAAGACCCACTCCCCTAGTCCCTCCTGATTTCTCTCCTGCCCAACTCAGCATGAAAGTAGCTCATCCTGGGTGGATGCAGCCAAGAAAACAGTGCTCCCTCTTTTCCCAATTCCAAGTTGAGGGCTATGGTATCTCTCCATGAAGGGTAGATTTCTTATTTCTCCCAGTTCCATGTTGCAGAGGCTCTATTCCAGAGAGAAACTGGTGAGAAATCTGGGGCTCTCTTCCTTCACTAAGCTTCTGCTTGTGGGGTGAAAGTTCTACCTCAGGGGCCACATTCCCAAAATACTAGAGCCCCAGTTATCCACTCCCAGGCTCATTTGTAGGGAGTAAGTTCCATGACTGGAGAGTCAAGCTGACAGGACAAAGTCTACTGCTCCCATTCAGTGCCATGCTCATAAAACAGAGGTGTTGCTCCAAGAGAAGTGGACCGCTCTTCCTGCCCCTACATCAGAAACAGTGGCAGAGCTTTTGCCAGAGGGGGAGAGACAGCCTTAAGAACAGAGATCTTTGAAGCTTTTCCTATTGGAGCTAAATTTATTTAGAACAGAGAGTAAGGAAATTCAAGTTTAAGAGTTTTCACGAAAAAAATGGAGATTTTGGTGTTAAGCAAGGAAGCGGAAAGTGGTAAGCAATTAAGAGGAGAGTTTTTCCATGAGAGCAATAAGTTAGTCATTAGTTGAGCAGAAGTTTACCTGTGGGAACCAGAGAGAGAAGAGTCCTCCTGGCATGAGTACAAACCTCTAAGACTGGTCTCAAACATATTTAATAGGGATACAAATTTAATAGGATCAGATTGTGGAACAATTTGTGCCCCCCAAAATAGAGGGATCAGCCTGCACTTAGTGGAGGCTAAGAGCTCCCCGTAATAACAACAGAGGCAGATAGCTTAACAAAGAAATCAGGGAGAGAGGTAGTAAAAGAGACACTTACTAAAACCACTTTTATCAAGGCATTGGACATAATCCTAGAGTTCCAAAAAAAATTGATTTTTATAATTTTTGCACTGCTTTTTTAGAAGGATAGAGTTTTGGAGCTTTCCACTCCACCATTTTTTTTTCTGTCAGAGCCTTTCAGTCAATTGATTTTTGACAAGGATATCAAAACCCTTCAATGGAGCAAACAATAGTCTTTTCAAGAAATGATACTGAGACAACTGAATATCTACATGCCAAACAATGAAGTTGGATCCCTTCCTCACACCATAAAAAAAGTAAATAAAAATGGGCCATAAACCTTAATGTAAACTGTAAAATCATATAAAACTATATAAACTAAAGGTATAAAACTATATAAACTAAAGGTATAAAACCTTGGATTAGGCAAAGCCTTCTTAGGCTTAGAAAAAAATCAATAAATAGAATGTCATCGAATTGAAAACATTTATGCATCATAGTATGCCATAAAGAAAGTGAAAAGGCAACCCACAGAATGGGAGAAAATATTTGCAAGTCATATATCTGATAAAGAACCTGTATCCAGAATATATCAAGAACACTTCCAGTTCAGTAACAAAAAGACAGCTCGCCTATGTAATAGACAAATGTTCTGAATAGACTTTTCATATCTATAGAAGATATAAAAATGTCCAATAAGCTCATGAAAAGAAGCTCAATGTCATTAACTATCAGGGAAATGCAAATCAAAACCACAGTGAGATATAACTTCACATGTTAAAGTAGCTGTAATCGAAAAGATAAATAGTAACAAGTGTTGGCAAGAGTGTGATAATGTTGGAAGCCTCATACATTTCTGATTTCTGATGGGCATGCAAAATGATTCAGCCACTGGATAAACAGTCCAGCTGTTCCTCAAAGAGTTAAACACTGAATTACTGTTAGATACAGAAATTCCACTCCTAGGTATATACCCAGAAGAAATGAAACGTATATCCACACAAAAACTTGTACGTGAATATTCATTGCAGCATTACTGATGGTAGCCAAAACTTGCCTTCTCAGTGACTCTGTGCTATATTTTGGAGTTTGGAAAAAATATTAACAGTGGTGCCTTGGCTTTTATAGGTGTAAAAAGAGCAAATGAGTTTTTTTTTTTAATTTCTTCTTTTCCTTTTCTCCTTCTCTTGCTCCCTCTTTTTCTCAGAATTCACTAAGAACCCCAAATATGTAGTTAATGAAGAAATATTGTAAATATTATTAAAGTGAAATGACTTAGGGATCAATTACAAGGCAACCTATAGACAAAAGCATGGTAGTAAATTCTTTTCCTTTACAGAGCAGTGCTGAGAAAGCAAAGTAGATCAGAGTGGGATGCAATTGGTCATTGCGTGCTTCCTCTAAGATATATTAATCCATCTTTTTAAAAGTATAAAGAAGTAATATAGATTAATAGTGAGAGAATATAATAGTGTATAGGGTTAGAAGCATGGGGCAAGTCATGATATGTAGAATTTTGCCAAGAATTTTCTGGGGGAATCATAAAGAGAGTAGCATGATTAGAACTGAATTGGGGATTACCTAATGACAAATTGGGAAGATTTTAAAAGACCATTTGAAGAGATTCTTTGAACATCTGATTTAAAAATATAAGGATTGATTTGATAGGCTTTGTACATGTATGTTTGGGAAATTGTTGCATATTCCTAGTAAAAGGTAGCATTGTGATTTTCACTTTATTGGGAATTTGTGAAAATCCTATCATGTTAAGAAGTCTGTATTTAGCAGCAATTTTACTCTGTGGACAAACAGCCTATGTATGCTGGAGGGAGAATAAAGCAAGTGTCATATTAGCAAGTGTTTTAGCCAATATTAGTCTGCCTCAACATCTGGTGGATAATAAAAATGATCCTGGTTTACAGTTCTTTCCTATATTATGTTTTTCAAATTTAAGATGAGAGATTGATGTGGGGAGAGTGTATAATGCATATCCACGGGAAATTCAAATTATCTCTGTGAAAATAAAAGGATACAGAGAACATGAGTTGGCATTTAAAGCACTCAACAATCAACACATGCAGTTTTTCATGCACTATCAACATGATTAGACTTTGATGAGCAGTTTATCAGGTTTCCAGTTTCTGATTTCCTTCCACTCCTACTTAGGAGGCTTAGTGACGCTGGGATCTGGCTAGTTTTAGATTTGGCAGTAACAACCACAAGCACTAATGGCCCTCAGGCAACAGTCTATGCAGCATTTACGGTCCAGCCTCACTGGCCTGCTCTGCATTTTTGTTCTCTCACTATAAATCCTCAGGCCCAGTCATTTCAACTGTATAGGCCAGAGGGAGCTTCTGAGAAGATGCATACAGCTCTTACATCCCTAGACACTACCAAACATTGGGAAAAAATCAAAATTTGGCCCTAATCATAGAGACACTTGACTATGATCCATACCATTAAAAAACATATTAGATCAACCACTTCCCTGTGGGCCAGCATCTTCCATTTGTCCAGTTTTATACTCACATTTCTATTTAGAATGTTTGGAGGGAGAAAGATAGCACTTTTCTATGGTTTCTGGATATCAAAACTGCTGGTTTTGCTGTTCCTTTCTCTCACTCCTGGTACACTAATGTTACGTATGTTACTCCTAACATTATGCTAATGCTACCTGTTTGATGTAAAGGTAATGAACCCTGTTTCATTCCGCAGTGGTCACAAGATTGCTAACTGTGTGCCACCTCCTCCACGGGGGGCCACGGTGCTCTCTGCTCCCAAAGAAAAGGAAACTATTTCCTCCAGCGCTTTCTGCCATTCTAGACAATCTTACCTCTGATGACACACTTTTAATCCACTTTCTCATAAGCTTCCCAAATTATATTCTTTTCAGTGCTTTCTTTTTTGAGAAAATTGCTTCTGATTTTTCACAGCCTAAGATGTGGGGGAATTTGGTGGAAACTTGTAACAGGGCTTATTCTTTGATAACCATCCCAAACTCAATATAAGATTACCCTGCTTTGGTTCTTCTTTACCTCAGAGGAGGTTTTCTGTTTTCT
>NW_020175441.1:0-31779 GCF_003031525.2 Neophocaena asiaeorientalis asiaeorientalis | reverse complement strand
AGTCATGTACTCACCAATTTAGATTAAGAGCATTATTCCCAGTTTGCAGGAAATGTAACACCTCTGCACTTTATTTCCTAAGGGCTCAAGGTGTCCAAATACAAAGAGGGTTTCTTAGACTTTGTCCATTTGGCCTGCACTGTACCCCAACCACTGTCACTGTAGCAGCCATGTGGCATCAAAAAACAAAGCAGGCACACTCAAAACCACCATCTGTGCTTTCATTGTAGATCCTTCTAGAAGAGGTTTCCATATTTCTCAGGCAGTTATTTAAATCATGCCCTATTACTCTTTTAATTACAGAGAAAAAGGGAACAAAGTTGGAGACAGTAACCTAGAGACACATGCTGATAACAGATAGGTGTATGATCTATGGAAGATAAAGCTCAAATACTTCTGTGTGAGAGAGATTTTGGTTCTGGTATAAAGTACAGTTTTTCTTATCTGAAAAATTTTAATGTTTTACTTAAATTCGTGAGAAATAATACTTGAGGCTCTCAGGATAAATTGTGGAGGAAACGGGCAAAGGAGACTACAGGACATACTGATTCTTTGAATGACTTTCTATTGTCCAGTTCATTTTAAGCTATTTAGGAGTAGAGGGTAAGTTGTGGAAAACTGAAGGCAATGCAAATGATTTCTGACCATAGCAAGGAAAATGAATTTTGTCCAGTACAGAATATTAATCCCTGCAAGTCAAATTCTCATTTGAACCAGTCTTAACAGCCTATTAGTTCTCTTATTAATTAATTCATTGAAGAAAATCTTTGACATGGTTCATTTTATATTTGTATGAGAGTCATGATTTTACTTTTTCAGAATCATAGATTGCTAGACCTATACATGAAGGTTGATTCTTATATGTTTTGGCCCTTTAGACTGCTTTGAAACTACTGTACTTCATAAAAAAAGACTATGGCTACTCACAGTGATGAACAACCATATGAAGACTAAAGAAAAAATCAATCACTGGAAAAATTAATTTAAAAGTTCAGATAGTTTGTTCTTGAAGCATTAAATGTTAACTCTTTATAAAACTCATAGACAGCACAGGTACATGAGATGCACCTAAGGTTAAGGAGATTTTAAGTAGGTCTCCAAAACTGTCTTCATTTTTCAAACCATTTTTCTAGTGATGGCACTCACAGTCTGCATAATTGATCACTTTTCAAAAAGGCCTTTGGAAACTTTAATAAATATTTGATTTAATGACATGTGATCAGTAAAGTGTTGTACACTCTAATCAACTCACATGATGTTTATTTTTAATATTGTTTTTGATTACAAAGAAGCATATTTTCATTATGACATATAACATACTAAAATCTTTAAAAAAGAGAATAAAAGTTTCTCAACCAGATATAAACAAAGTAACTATTTTAGAAATAGTGATTTCCATACTACTCCCATAAGATACACGTTTGTATCTGACATTTTCATGTAAAATTTTAGTGTATATATTTCTTTATATGCAATTAAAACTTTGAAAACATAATTTTTTTAAATAAATGTATTTATTTGTTTTGACTGCATTGGGTCTTCGTTGCTGTGCCCAGACTTTCTCTAGTTGCAGCAAGTGGGGGCTACTCTCCGTTGCAGTGCACAAGCTTCTCATTGTGGTGGCTTCTCTTGTTGCGGAGCACACACTCTAGGCACGCGGGCTTCAGTAGTTGTGGCACGTGGGCTCAGTAGTTGTGGCTCACGGGCTCTAGAGTGCAGGCTCAGTAGTTGTGGCGCACGGACTTAGTTGCTCCACAGCATGTGGGATCTACCCCGACCAGGGCTCGAACCCATGTCCCCTGCATTGGCAGGTGGATTCTTAACCACTGCGCCACCAGGGAAGCCTGAAAATATAATTTTTAATGATAACATGATACTCTATTCTATGAACGTGTCAAAATGTAATCATTCCTCCCTTGTTAAATATTTTGAATATTTCCATTATTATTCTAATTATAAATTAGTCTGTGATGAACATCTTACTCTAAAGACCATTGAAGATTTTTCAGGATATTTTCTTGGACTTTGTAGAATTTCCATGTCAAAGAATTTTTGCATCTTTAAGGCTCTTCATATGTACTTTCAAACTATTTTGAGAAAGAGTGTACCAATTTATAATCCTAGCAGAGACTGTCTGTCTCATAAGCATAAGCCAGATTTTTAAGGATAATTAGTGTTTTCTGTATACACAGAAACCCACATGCATGCATACACATTAACAGTTACCTTGGTGATTAACAGGTTACTATTTGGAATAAAATTCAAATAAATATTCTTATATTGTGTTGATTTATGTGTGTTCCCTGACATTGTACTGTTTTTAAAAACCTTTAAGCACAGAAGAAATTGGCAAAGCTAGGCTAGTATAAAACAAAATTTGCAAAGTGCACATAACTGACACTAACTTTAAATAATTCTTATCTTCTTAACTCATCTTAAGTAAACACTTCTAAGTTCTGGGTAAAGCCTTCTCTTTCCCGTAAATGTCACTTAATACATAAAAGGTTTTTGGTCTTGGCCAGATTTAAGATGAAGTATGCTACATATAATTCTTAAAGTGCTGGCTGTTTCATATCTACATGCCTAAATCATTTTATTATCCGCTTAATAGCAGAACAAATTAGTCATCCTCTCTGATCCTGGTGCACATTATGCCGAGACATGCCCACCCTAATATGCTTTCTGATAAAGTAAATGCTCACTCTGTCAGAGCACAAATCTTATTTGGGCACGAGCAAAGTCAAGGGAGAGAGAGCTGAGTCTGCAGTAGGATTGCTTATTCGAGGAGAACTGAGATTTATTAGCCGACTTCATTAAATATATGGAAGACCCCAGCACTCAAGGTTAGAAAATTAGAATGCAAACATGAAACCTCTGTATGAAATGAAACAGGTAGCAAAAACAAGAAAGATAGATCTTTGCACTTTACAAAGTGAGAGAGGTAGGCTTATATTAAAGTAAATGTCTAGCTAGCTAAATGAAAAGGTATGCTTTTCAGTTACTTGCTTGGTTCAGTATCTGTGACTATAAGATAAATAACACTAATTAAATATCAGAGAGATAAATGATTGACGATAAACATAAATGAAGTCTCAGCCCAAGTTGCATATTGCTTTATTTATAAATAAATGTAATTATTTAGAGGTTGTATTTTAAAGTAAAATTTAACATCCCTGATTTTTCTATGTAAAGCATTTATCTACCAATGCTAATAAATAAGTTTCAATTTGGAATAAAGTTATGCATGCTACATTTCAGTGTAATGTTAATGAAAGGGAAAAGAGTACTTCAAAGAAAAGTAATCCCTGATTAAGGAATCTGGCAAAAATAAAGTATATTCCTCAAACTCTCTAATGTGTGACATATCTTTTTCAGTTTTTTCTACTCAAGTAGAGGGCTATCAATATACCAGCTTGTGTCCTGCCTCTGTTTCTCTTTCAATAGAGTGATCTTATGAAAACAGTTTTGCTTCCATCACATAAATATGTTTTACCTTCTTCTCGGAAAATCTGACAAGTATTGTTCTAGTTAAAAAAAAAAAAAAGTTCCTTGAGCTTAAGCTTAACTGAGGACTGGCTTAGTGTTCTCTTATCATTTGTTTTAGTGATAGTCTGAGCACCTGCAATAATCTAGCACCAGTCCATTCCTGCTCCCTCCTCTTTGAGATTCCCATCAGTTGCAGACTCCCACACATTCCTTTACTATAAATGGGCTTCATTCTAAAATAAAACTGCCCTTAGGAAGTACAAAGGATGGTACACTTTTGGATATATCAAAACATTTTGCCTTAGAAAACTAAAATACATTCTTAAAATGATTGCTAGCTATTCAAGGTGAAATCTTATGGCTAGTGTATTTATAGTAACGTTGAGACTCCCCAATTCCCTGATTCTACTCCCCTTCTTCTTGCTGTTCCACCTGGGAAAAAACCATAGCATCATAAATACTACATGCGGGGTCAATAACACAAAGGCAGAGCTCTAGCAGAAGTTATGCAGACAGTAGCAGAGAAGCGGTTTGCTCACTGGAGGATTTTGTCTCTTGCTGGATTCTACTCTTCTGACTTCAGCTGGAGCCAAGTTAAGTTGAAGGAAATTCACACAGAAAAGACCTGGTTCATTAACCCTAGTTTCTGTGCTTTCTTTAGAAACTGTATTGTAGAGACATTAAAGTCTCCAAATAGTTTCTAATACTGACCCTGTTACTTAGCAGTATTTATAAGTCCCTCTGGGACTTAGATTGTTCATCAGTAAAAATGGAGATAATAGTTCATGTTTCATAGGGTTGTTATATTACAAAGTGTCTGACACATAATCTTTGCTTCATAAATGCTAGCAATTATTATTGCCTTATTCTTGTTACCAACATGATAGCTCAAATATGTGTCCTTGAGTGACTACATGCTTGCTTACCAGTTATGCTTAGAAAATGATGTAGGCTGGGTAAATAAATGAACTTTAAATGGGCTTCATTCTAAAATAAACAAGTAAAGGATGTGAATAGTCAATACCCTCTTTACCTTTAACTTCATCAAATTTAAGGCGTTCCTGAAGATGAGAGGCAAAGTCTGGGTGCACTAGAACAGGTTATGTTGTGTTGCAGAGGCCTCTCCTTTCACCTGTGGGAGGATCAGAATCTATGGCACAAGCCAGTGTTTTGCTCAGTTAAGAATGTCACAATATCAGTTTTTAGGTGGGATTTAACATTATAATGTCATGGAATATTAGAACTGAGAAGGGCCTTGGTGATCACCTCACCAATGTCTGAATTTTATAGATGAAAGAACTGAGACCAGGGTCATAGTATGATTTGTTCAGGGTCAATCAACTGGTCAGTGGCAGAGATAAAAAAGAATTCTGGTAGTCTCATTGCTAGTGTAGATATGAAAGTTTTATATCTGCAGACTTTACAAACAGAGTTTCAATTAGAAGCAGCTGGAGGCACGAGTGCATTTTATTATATTCTGCAAGAAAAATGAATCCGCAGATAGTTTTATTCCAAGAGAACAATATTCCACCCAAATTAGGTTCAAAAGCTGTCAACAATAAAATAATTCTATCAGCTATTTAAAGTACAATCATTACTGTGAAATACTTGGTAGTCTAAGGATTTTTATGTATCACACCAAAACATCTGGATACTTCAATCAACCGGACGTATTTGCATTTTATAGACAAGAGCCCAAGTAATATAGCAAATTTAGAAATTTTGTTTTTTTAACCACAAGATTAAGTGCCATAAATGTCTGAAACCAGCCTAGTTTTAACATAGAGAGTACTCAGTTAATAATGGATTGGCTTATCACTATTCTGGTCTATTATGTGTTTGTTTTACGTTTTAATTCCTAGAAGCCAAGCTTATTTCCCTCATCTGGAAGTTCTATACGGGGAGGGATAAGGAAGAATGGAATATATAGATGTAATCTTTATATTTTGTCAGTAAAGATAACTTACTTAAATTTGCCAGAGAAGCATAACTTGTTATTGTTCTACTAATATTGTGCTTGGTTTTAGGATGTATTTCTAGAGAAATAGCCCTTTTCTAAAGAAACAGTCATCTTTCAAGAAATGAAGCCAGAAATTCCTTCCTTTCCTTTCTCTTCCAGTTCAATTCTCACACATTCTTTAGCAGATAAAGGTGACGTCCTCTAGTAGTCAACTTTTCTGAATCTCACCATTCAGTAACTTTAATTTATTCAGTAAATATTTATTATGCTTGAACTGTTTACCAGGCAGCCTGCTAGTTGTTGGGTATATAACAGTGCACAAGTTAGATGGTCCTTAGCTTCAGAGATCTTGGCAATTGACATGGGATACAGAGAGGTAATTACACCATAGGTGATACACCATGACAGAAGAGCATACAGGATGCTGGGGGACAAGAGAAGAGGCATCTCACACAGCTTTGGGTGTCTTGGATAAAAGTCATGTCAAAAGAGAAGGAGGGGAAAGAAGAGAAAAAGGAAAGGAAGAGAGAGAGAGAGAGAGAGAGAGGGAAGGAGGAAAGATGGAAGCTGAAAAATCATTTTTGAAAGCCCAAAGGCAATGTTGAGGTGCCAAATGGAGTTGATAATATTAGAATTAAAATAGTAAGGCAATATACTGCAGAAATAAAAGTTGAAAATTAAGTATAGTAGGTGTGGCTGAAAAGTTGCACCTTTTTCCTAATGACACTGGAAAGGGGCTGAAAGGTTTTAGGCAGCAAAATGGCCATCTCATTTCACAATAGACTAGATATTCACACTAACTCATTTCCTCAGTGTCATATTCTTCCTTTCATTATTAATTGATTTTTCAAATATATATCTCAGTTAACCAAGAATAATTCAGGATACCATAGGCCAAGAACTATGCCTTATATTTCTTATTATTTAGATGTGGTGTAATACCTTTAAAATCATGATGGAATGTATTTTTATAATTTTAAGTATTTAAAATTCACCACACATTATATTCTTTACACATATTAAATAGATGATAAAATTATAAAAGTCACCTTTAAGATGTGTAAGGGGCCCATGATTATTTGGAAAATTCTTTGATCATTTACCCAAGCAAAATGTTCAAAGACCACTATTTTGCCTGACATTTGGTTTAGTTTTACTGGATATGTGAGAATCCATTTGTAATGCTGAAATAAGTAGAAAGATAAAAAGAAGTTCAAATAGAAACAGAAACTCAAGGAGGGATAAACAATGGGCAGAATGAGAGAGCTAAGTAAAAATTATTTTCAGAGCAGTGGGCATCGAGAGAGAGGCAGGATATGAATGGCTGGGAAGTTGGCAAGCTCTCATATTCAGATAATTCTAGACTGCATGGTCTCATAATATAAAAATACCCCTTTGCTACTTAGACTGTACACTGTGCTACAGCATCCATGTATCCCTTTGAGGGTGGAGACATTCATTCCTTCACCTGGAGTTGTCCTGCCTGAAGTCATACCCTCCCTCTTGCCTGGGTTGACCTGCATCTGAGGACTGATTGATGCAATGATACAAATCATGGACTCCCCTTTCCTTAATTTAACCATGTCCAGGGTGTCTTTCCAGCTTCAGAACTCCCACTGGGATCAGTTGAGGCCTCTGTTGCATCTACATGGCAAATTCTCTCTTTGCCCAATCCTGCTTATTTAACTCTTTCGCAGATGTCCTAATTAAGGGCCCTCCCTGATAAAATCTGTGCATGCATATCTCAATTTCAGAGTCTGTTTCCTGGGAAACCCAGCCTAAAACATTTTGTTGGAAATTTGGTCACAGAGGCAATTAGAGGATCTAATTCTCATGATCCTAAATTAGTATTAAATACTAATTGATAAATAAGAATTTAAAATAAAATCCTGCATTTAAGCATGCTAATTGTGATTTCATTTTGACAGATAACATTACCATCTTCATGGGAACCATTTGTCCAGTAAGTGTTACACTATGGAAAAAAATGATAAAAATAAAATTACTGCTAGCCTTAAAATGCTGGGACAATTTCAAATGTTTATTGGTAGTGTGACTTTGAAGACATTTTTTTATCTGAAAAAAAGGGATGCTTGTTGGAATGGGATATTCAAAGCAAAAGTTTTCTCAAGAACTCCTTCTTCCTTGATATTCCTTAGAAAATTCCAGTCTACCTGAATTTGCTTAGTATTTTACTGGAGACTAGAGACTTAAAAATTGACATCAAGTACTTTAAAAATGCAATAGAAAAAGTAGAGTAAAATCAATAATAGTGTGAGGAATGACTTGAACAGCTTGTATTTTCACAGTGGTCATCAAAAAGTAATTTTATATCCAATAATTTGTATTGATTGTTTGTGAAACTGTAATGCATTATGCCATAAGCCTGGTTGTGCAGTTATAAATATATGTATCATTTTGTTGGTCTTGGTTTTCTTTTTTTTTTTTTACTGAGTTTCATTTTCTCTAAGAAGTATCATATTTTGTAGTATTTATATGTGGAGGCAAGATTCAGAACCATGACTGTTAATGCAAAATAGCTTCAGCAACACACTGGGCATTCTCCTCTTTGGGTAGTGAAAAACAGGGGCAAAATATGTGTAATATTATATTATTCAAGAGAAAGTACTTCTGAAATTGTCTACAGTGTAAGCATCAGTTACTATGACTTTTCCAGGGGCCCATGCGAAAGATTTCATTTAAAAGCCTGATTGTGCCATTTAAGCCAAAAAGATGCATACCCTAGGGCATGTTCAGCATAAAATCCCACAATATATCTAGAATTTTATCCTGGATAGAGAAGATAGTACCTCACCGAAATGTGTATTGCCCTTGGCTTCTGTATTATGGGCCATGGACTTGAACTGGGAGAAGTCCTAATTCTATGAGGGCTGTTTCCTGATTGCTACAGTGGATATTTGTATTAATTTGGAGGGAGAAGTTGAAAGGCCTGAATTACTGTGAAGAAGAAAAGAAGAAGGAGAATGAGGGAGAGGGGAGGGCTGAGAGAAGAAGGAGTAGGGGAGGAGGGGGGAGAGAGAGGGAGGAGGAAAAAAGAAGGGGCAGAAGAGGAAGAAGGAGAAATTGCATCAAATGAAGAAGGGAGACAGTAGTCTATGATGATTTTCTTTTTATTGGAGTATAATTGCTTCACAGTGTTGTGTTAGTTTCTGCTGGACAATGAAGTGAATCAGCTAAATGTATACATATATCCCCTCCCTCTTGGACCTCCCTCCCACCCCACTCCCATCCCACTCTTTTAATTAGTTTGCTGCAGGATGAGTGAGAGAAAGTCTCTCCTCTATTTAGCCTTCAGTTGAGTACATTCCTCAGTACTGATAAGAGATGAAAATAGATTCTTTCTGGACAACAAGAAGAGAAGCTGAGTTCTGATTTACAGAAGGAGGGACAATTTTGAAATCATAGAAGTTACCTCTACAACCTCTAGAGCTTAATCAGATGTGGCTTTTAATTACAGCTCTAGCATTTTCTGTTTATGGGGCCTTGAGCAATTTACTTAACATCTTTGAACCTAACTTTCCTCATCTAAAAATAAAGAATATTAATACCTGTTTGAAGGTTGTTGTTAGGATTTAATAAAAATGCTTATTCATTTATTCAACAAATATGTGTTAGGAATTGTCGTATGTCCCAGTTACATAGCAGTGCACAAAACAGAAGTTCTCTGACCTTAAGAAGAAAGTTAATAAATAAGTCAACAAATACATAAATAAGATAATTACAGAATGAAATGATGAAGATATGAGTGATAGACCAAAGGTGATATGATAATTTTTCATTGCTTTAGAGAAATGCTTTAGAGAATTGCTTGAGAAGATGGGTTCATCCTCACATGAGCCTTTTCTGAGGAGATGACATTTCAGTTGAAAAGTGACTAGTGGAAGCCAGCCACTGAACAGCCTGGAGAAAAGCATCTGAGGCAGAATGAATAGCAAATGCAAAGGCCCTAGAATGCAAACAAGCTGGATGAAGAGGAATAAAATGGCTAGAACATATTGAGAGAGGCCCAAAGTGGTCTGAGCTGAAGCTTTTAGTCAGCACATGCTAACAGTAACTACTGAGATGTTGTACTACTCATTGAGGTTCTTAAACTGTTTCTATTACAACTGTACTGGAGAATTGAACTAATGTTGGCAGGATATTATTGTATCTAGTAGTGCGTGGTTTAATGAATAAATTGCTAAGCTAGCAGACAGTGTATCCAGTTTTAATTCACAGAATTACTACTGTCTTGGGCAACACAACCGATTTGTTGGGTGAACGTTATTGATAAATTTAACTTCAGTCTCTTGGTCAAATAAGTACGTTGAGAGAGAACAGTAATTAAGAAATGGATCTTCTGACTAACAGGAGTTTACAACTTTGAAGATGGAGCCCTGGCATATATATATATTCTATTAGATAAAATTATTACTGATCAGTTTCAAGGATTTCAAGGAGTCAGTTGAAATTCATAAGACTTCTTTCCTTGTCCCGCCCCTCCAAGCATAGTTTTCCCAGAAATAGATTAAATATATTGATTCACTCCTTCTCCTGAGCATGTTCTACACTTATTTTATACACAAGGACTTTTTAAAATCAAATAATACACCTTCCCTTATATTTGATTTTGAAATGCTTCCGATCAAAAGTCAAATCTATTATATAAAATGATTTTTTTTAATCCTAAATAAATGGCAAAAGGCTTTAATATCACACTTTCTAGAGTTCTAAGATACCTCACCCTTAAATGCATTGTTACTCTGAGTCTCCCAGTGAGCTTTATTGTTGTGGTAATTCTGAGATCCTGCTTTCAGGAAAGATCTGGGCCATAGTTTGAACTTTGGAAATAACATTTGTTCGCTTCAGAAGTCTGCAGCAGATTTGTGCTGTCTCACTGAAGAAGTATGGTAATCTCAGGACCATTCATTTCAACATTAAATAGGAGACAGAACTGGGCTATATCATTCAATATCCTCACACCATTGTTATGTTTATTTAAGCAACAAATCTGTTAGCAATCAAATTTCAGCAAGAACAGAGAAGAAAAGCCCCTTCTAAGTACGCATTGGCACCTTGCTTCTAACTTAACTTTTAAACTTTTATTTGTACTTAAACTCTCTTTTTTCCCCCTTACTTCCCCTTCGATTTAGCCACAAATCACTTTCAGCTCTCATGAAATTCATTATTTAGGCTAAGATAAAAATTTAACTTCTGCTATTATTGTCCACTAATTCTTTGAATGTTCTTAGTCTATCAGTGTACAACATTTCTAAGTATCGTGAGGCCTCAGACTTCCCTGGGATTCTACTATTTTCTCTGAGAAAGATCTTAGGCATTATTTATTAAGCTCTTTTAATACTACTTGTGCCTATTTCAATTAATCAGTCTAGTAATCAAATATTATCTTAAAACAGTGAGTATCATCTGAACAGGTTAAATATCAAACAGATAAAGGCCAACTTTAACCAAAGAGAAAAACTTCCTTTAGAGTCATTAATACTCTATCACTTCAAAAAGAACAGGTATTAAGGAAATCATCCTTGGTAATTAACATAACATGACAGTTATATTTAGAGCCAGCTACATGGGTGTGCAAGCTGTGTAATCACACAGTGTCCTGCACTTAGAGGGGTCCCATGGTTGGTTTAATATTTGGCTGTTGCCATCTTGAAATTTGTAAGTTTTGAATAGGAAGCTTCATGTTTTAATTTTGTACTGGACCTTTCAAATTATGCAGGCAGCCCTGGTTATATTTTATGATGTATTTATAATTTTGTTTTCATTTTAATTTGTCTTTCAAGTAGCTAGCATGTCCCAGATTACACAGCTACAGGTGCAGGCGTGTGAAGTTTTTTTGGTTTTGTTTTTTGGTTTTTTTTAGTGTAGATGATAAGGGTATTCTTCCATATTCCCCAGGTTTATATTCAAGTATCTAGAGTGGGAACTGAATCGATATTTGGATTAAAGGTCACAAATGAAGTTTTTTAATTAATCGTGGAAAAAATTATAAAATTCTGAACTGGATTGTTAAGATGTGTATAGCAAAGATAGGATTTGTGTAATTCTTCTTATAAATAAGAATTGCAACGTATAAAAGAGAAAAAGCTAAGTAAAATGAATGTATATGCTAAAATGCCTAAAATGCATTGTCACAGTTTGATACAAACTCGCATAAATTAGAAAAATCAATTAGAAGTAAATATCCAGGAAATGCAGATAAAGACTAGACAGGGAAATGACCTTGCAATGCAATATGAGATTTTGATTAGGCATGCAGCTGATGTCCATACACCGATGGTATTTGAAAGAGAATATTGTATTTATTTCTGTTGTGCTCTCGCTCTGTTTTTTAAATGTGGAAACTAGAATACTCTTGTAGACCGTGGCTTTTCTAGTAGGCCTGAAGCATGCTGCTCTTCCCAAGGTAAAGGGCGGCTGCTGAACTGCCAAGCCCCTATCACAACATTTCATGTTTCTTTATACTGTTCTGTACATCTCTAAATTAGCTCAACCCATCGCTTTAGCATTCTGCCACACTCAGCATCCACAAAAAAATCAAACTGAAAGGAACTAAAGTAAAGAGTTAGAGATGATTAAAGTTTAACATCTACTGCTTAATTCTCATTAGTCCTGTCCTGAATTTATTAAGGCATCAGCACATGGGCCAGTACTTGTTTATGTAACGGTTAAGATATTCTCCTATTTGAAGATTCAAGACTAGATCAAGAAGAGCCCCCAGGGCTCCTTCGAGGCCTACTGTAGTATTTGCTATTGAATTCCTAAAACGGTCTCCTTCAAGGTAAAAATCACCTCCTAGCAGAGAGAGAAGATGAAACATTTTTTTAAGATGTGTAAGACGGCACAAAGTCAGGTAGCAGCATACATTAAAATATGTGGAATTTTTAGATGTGTCAGAAGGATACTCCCCTCCTCTTTAAGGGTAATAGTAGATTATAGGAAAGAAGATTGCAAAGATAAAACTTTCAGACATTTAGGACTTTAATGAATAAAAATCTTCTTTTGCATTGGATAAAAATTAGACAGTATTAAAAGTATCTTTACCACTAGCTTGTATGCACACTTTAAGGTGGAATGTTGCTACACCTCATTTTATTATCAACAATATAGACATTTGGGAGGTATGTTACTTGGGGCACTCCTTAAAAGTGAAGTCCTTTTGAATAATTGAGGGTATTATGCACATAGTGTTTATGACAAGAATTAATAAATCCTTTCATAGTAAAATCTTAAATTCTTAAATCACAAACTTGTATCAATGCATAGGACAATGTGCAGAGAATCTTTGCCACTAGCCATTTGTATAAACTTTCTAGGCCTCAGTTTCCCAACATGTAAAATTATAGGTTGGCCAAGAGGTATCACTTTCATGTGAGCTGTTATGTTAATCTACCTTTATAAGGTCTGTAGAAAGACTTAATTGTTCATTATCCATCTTTGAGGTGCACAGTTTCATTGCTTTACTTATTCATTCATTTGTTCATTTATCCAACAAATTTTCCCTGACTGCTGTTAAGCACTGTCCTTATTTCTGGAGACTCAGTCACAAGGGAGGGTGAGGTAGGAGGAGGTGGGGGAGATGTTTTCTGACTCTCATTCACCTCACTGTCTAGTGAGTGAGGCAAACAATAAAAAAAGAATGACAAGTAAACTTCACTTTGGAACTGTGGTGAGTATCATGATGAAGGATTACATGGAGCTAGGAGTTGCATGCTATTTAGTCAAGAAGAACAAGGGAAGCTCCACTGGAGCTTCTCAAAATTAGAGTCGAGATCTGAGATAAGAGGCAGAGTTAATGATGTGAGAGGTTAGAGTCAGGCCTGGAATAGGGAAGAGCAAAATCCTGAATTATAATAATATGATTTAGTAAAAGACAAAATTAGCTAATGTCTTCTCTGAACAATGGAATACTTGTCATCTTACTGGCTCAAACATAATTTATGGAATATTTCAATGTGCTTGTAAGTTAAAAAGTAGTTCTCACATTTGTTTCCTTTCATCTGTTTATTATTTTTTAGCATTTTGAAGGGTTGATACTCACTGAAACACCACTTATTTTAGCACTAGACAAGGATGAACTAATGCTGCTATTTTAAATTGATGATCATTCCATAAATCATATAACATGTTGCACGGTGCTTGTGTTTCATGCAAAGGAAAAAGAAAAGAAGCTGGTCCACTGATCTCCCTGTTTGTAGACATACTGACAGAACAGGCTTATACCTGATATGGTAGTCAACACTATGAATACGTAGTTGGAGGTACATTAATTGGAACTCTTCTTAAAGAATGAAATTTCTAAGTTGATTGAAGGTATATGAGTATGTAGTATTTATCATATGAATCAATGAATGCTTTCATAGTAAATGCTCACTGTCTAATAGCATCACAGAGAGAGAGAGCTTGTTATGAATTTGCCTATCCCATTTTCATTTGGAGGCTGACCTAATGATTTAGAGTCACAGCTCTGTCCTTATAAAAGTTAACGGATTTTGCATTATATTCTTAAATAAGTTTTAGCAACAGCAGATTTCCAGTTTCAATATTTAAATTCAGAGTTGAATGGTAATCATAGTACTTAATAACTTCAGTGAAAAATAAATACACAGGGAACTTTTCTTTATGAAAATTAAGACCACATATCAAGCTTTATGTATTAAAAAAAAACACTTATAAAACAAACTGGGAGATTCTGATTGTGTGGGGAGATAATGACGGTGCAATAATGCATTTCCCAGAATGACAGCTAGTGATATCTGTAAATGGCCTTCAGTAGAAGAAAGAAAACACAGTGCTCCAATCAATACACAGATAGTCTGTAATGTAAAGATTAGGATCAGAATATTTAAAAATTTAATACTTTGCCACTCCCTGTAGCACTTTGGAAGTCAATATCTTTGGAAACCTGGTCCATTTCCCTTCTTTGAAAGCATTATATATTTAAGGTTTCTAAATTATTTATCTAGTCCATGTGATTAAAAATGAAAAAAGTTAGTCCATCCATTATGTTCTGCAGCTGCTGTCTGGATATTAATTCCCCCACCTCCTTTAAATGCTTGATTTTTTTTCTTCCTACCTTGTAAAGAAAACTCAGTAGATAGATTAAGAGAGCAAAATAAAGCCTCAACCACTCACTAACATCAGAGCATGTTGCCGCTTAAACAGTGTGCAAAGGTGCCTGTGTATGAACAATATACTCAAATATTTTTACTGAGATGTATTACTTTCAGGCCTGATAGTCAAAAATACGCTGAGTTAAATGGCAAGAAAGCATATTGTGTCTTTTTTTTCTGACCAATTATAGTTGGGGGCTTTATTTAAAAAAAATATTCTCAAAGTTACTTCAAAGTTTACTTTTGAGAATGAGAACATTTTAAATTAAATTATTTTAGTCTTTCCAAGAATTGCTGTCATAAAAGGGAAGGCTTATATTTAAATAAAGTGAGGAATTGTTTTAAAAATAGTCATCAAATTTAATGTAATTTCTTACCAGCTTAATTTTATGGTTATCAATTTTCTTTTAAAGGTTTTTATTTTCTTATGTATTTTCTTTAGATTTTACTGATATCAGAATTGTTGGTTTTCCAAATGTGCTATGTATTTTGGATTACAAAATAGATAACTTGTTATTTCCTTTGACAGTTTCTACTACTAAGAGTGAAATACGTGTTTTACTATTTTACCACATCTTTTTTTTTCACTGTACCTCAATAAGGTGAAACTTATTTGGAATTAATTCTTTTAATTCCCATTTTAACATAGAAATATTTAAAACATCTGAGAAGAGAATACTGTAAAATATGATGTGTTTAAAATATCAAGGAAACCGAGCAATATTCAAAGATGAGAAAGAGAAAGGGGAACACTACGTATTTCTCTATTTAATACTAAAAGACCTCAGAAAGAAATCCCATAGATCATTCATAGAAATTCTTTCGTTCTGTGGAGATCCCATTATGCCACTTGTCTTTCAGGAACATTTATTATTATATATTCAATGCATTGGCCACAATGCATAGCAGTACTTCTTTCTTTAAGGCCCAAATGACATCAAGATTAACATGTTTTGTTCTAGTTTATCTGAAGCAAAATAAGCAAGAGATTGGAAAGAGGATCCAAGCTAAGATTCTTGGTGTTTCCATTGGTTGGGAACACAATATTGAAGAGTGACAGTGAGTTATGTTTTTTACTTCTTTGGATCACTGTGCTCAAATATGTATATTTTGTGGAGCTGAATTTTTGGCACAATGTAATGACAAAATCCTAATGATGTCAGGCCAATAGGAAGAATTTTCAGAAAATTTTACTATTTCTTTTATCCTAAATTTCATTGAGTTAGAAGTGAACAGTTGATCTCCTTCTGTTGTTCTTGAGATCAGATTTTGGCTGAGATTAGAGGGATAAACGGGTGCTTCCAACATTGCTATTTTATGATTTATAAAAAGATGGAATATATGGTGAGAACAGAAATTTATATTCTGCAGTGTTTACTACTTCTCATTCCTTTCTGTAATGGGTTCTTTTCACTAGTCTGTCTACTGTGATAGCTGGTTATGTTCAGAGTGGTATTTTTTGAATATCAAGAATTAGAAATAAATGACTGAACTTATAATGGCATGATAGGATGAAATATATTCTCTCTATATGGTGAACATAAGCACAATTGTAGGCTAAAATTTTAAAATAATAATTAGAAGGATTTAGATATAGGCTTATAATTTATTAGGGGTAGAATAAATATCCTTAGTCAACCTGAATGCTTCACTTCTGGCCTTGTTCAGTTTTACTTCTTTTTTGCTTGGCTAGATTTTTCTCGATCTGTTCTAATATGTCTCATCCTATTCTTGTCTAATCTGGATTGCATTATAGTATTGCAATCTTGTATCTGGATCATAATTACTCTTTGTTACTTTGCCTTTTACTCAGGGCAGACTTAGCACCCAGCATCTGTATCTGTCTTAGCTTCAGTGCAACCTAGTTATCCCCAGAATCCACCAGCCTCTGCAGACAATAAGATCACAATATTAATATTCTAAGTCTGATGGCTTCTTATCTTCAATGCACTGCAGATTATATATCACCTTTCAAAATCTTCCCAAGTCATTAAAAGTAATAAGGGCTAGCATTTATCAAGTTACTTTAGTATGTGTGTGACACTGTGCTAAGTGCTTTATGTACATTTTCAAATTTAATATTTATCTCAGTTAGGTAGTGTCATTATTCTCTGTTTGGAAATAAGAAAGCACAGGCACAGAGCATTTAAATAACTAGCCTAAATTTTGTTTAAAAAATCTGGTAAATGAGACAATAGGATTTGAACCCAATTCTCTATAACCTGGGAGCCTGTGCTCTTGCCCTAAGACACTGGATTTCCTTATTCCCTCTTTGTTTAATTCTGTAGCTTTTTTACTTGCTGTCTAATCTGAGTATTTTCTATTTGTCTGCCAGCTTATTCTGTGTTTCTGTGATCAGCCTTTTATTCCTACTGTCATCACTCCAGGGCTATTTTATTAGTTGAAGACTTCTGTTACAGTGCTAAAGTATAATTTTCAAGAAGTTAAAAATATGACTCTCATAACAATATAAGATGAACATGTCAAAGTTTTTATTAACTCTAATGAAAGAAGCAGTAAGATATTAAGCCTGGTTGGAAGAATATGAGGAATTGGGATTTTTCTACTTTGTCAGTTAAAAAATGCAGAAGTAAATTTTCTAACGGATACATGACTGGTTAATGGTTAATGCCTGCTAAACAAGAAAGTCATTTTTGGGTTTTTTTTTTCCTGACCAGAAATCATTTGAATTGCTATTGTTGAAGAATCATTTGCAGCACTCTTAGACAAGGATTATTTGCAATGCTTTTAGACAAGAGTTGTATGTATGGCTATCAGTTTTCTAAAAATTAATCTCTAATATTACAGAATTGTAAAATATCTCAATAAATAATGCATTTGCCATCAAACCATGGTACACACTCTAGAAAACCAGATAATCCTCAAGAAGGATGGGCTACTCCCAACACTATACTGAAAATATCCTCAATAGTCTCTTTGCCTGTTTGCCAAAAAATGTTTTGGATAGATTTTCATGGCAAATTTAATTGGCAGAGTGAAATGTGGCTGAAAATGGATCCTTTATTGTGTAGAAACACAGATGTCATATCGAATCCTTTGTAAACTTAAATCTAGTAAGTATTCTGCTGTCTAACACAGGTCAGGCTTTGTTTGTTTGTTTTGCCATTTCATGTTCACTGGTCTGTAGTCTACAGTGGTGCTCTTGTATAAAATGTAAGCTAAGTGTTAACTAAGATAAGAACATTTTTCCACCATTTGGGGTGGCAGGGGACCTTCCTTTGACCAAACTTCATAAGCAAATGACTAAGATGGATAACACCTGGACTGAATTCTGAGTCCTTTATTTAAGAATTTTTTCTTTACATAAGCTCTCCAGAACTAAAAGGAGTCAACTTTGTGGAAAAATGAAGTCCAAATGACCCTCAACATCAAACCAATTGAAAAAATATATTCAGAATAAAGGATAACAAACTGAGATTCTTAAATGAAATGAACAAAGCTTTGATTATAATGTATGTTGAACCAAAGAAAAGGTCATATTTTATTTAATTCCAACTTTCTAGCCAAGAATTACATGCACATTTTCCTAAGCAGAAATATTTGACTAATTTTAATGCTAGTAAATGCCAAAAACTTATTAGGAGATAACATTTTTTATTTTCAATCAAAACTGTCTCAACTATATTGTTTTTTTTTTTTTTTTTTACAGAAGTTAGGTTTAAATGTTATGTCAAATGATTGTCTAGTCTTATATTTGCTTTTGCTGTTTTTTCCCCCTCTTCCATTGAATGCTACCATATTGGAATATAATACCCTTAAGATCCTATTGAATTTGACCAAAAGTTCTGAGCTACAAGATAAGCAAATTTAACAATGAGAAAAGCAAAAAACAGTTAAATATTATGGACTTGATTAATTGATATTTATGTAGCCAAAGTATTTATCACATATAAGTTGTAAAAAATTAAAAGTTTTCCAACGTCTTTATTGATGTGTGCTATCCAATACCAATGTTGGAAATAATAATCAAGATTTCTATCTTCATTGCTGTTAACAAATTTCTTCCTGGTACCACCTGGAGAAAATTCACATATTTTGTTTTCTTCTACACATATAAGCTATCATGGATTTTATTTGAAATGCCTATTTAGATGTTTTTTCCTTCAGATCATCTTCTGGGGTGTGGAGGAAGAAACTGGAAAACTTGGACATTATCAACTTTAAGTGAGCCACATAATTTATTTTCTCTCTAGTGGCATGCACACTATGGGGTCATTCTACTTGGCCAATTACACATACATTTTTTTCTCTCAAACCTCTTGAGGGACCCTGTTATCCTAACAGGGTCTGATGAATACTTTCATCAAAAAAGAAAAGGTGTGTATGACAGGATTTTAGTATTTTCAGCTAGCTGAGGAAAATAAGTAAGAAAGGAAAAGCTTTCCTTTTCCAATCAGTGGTTGAGAGGATAACATATAGTGGCATGTGGGGAATGTTGAAGAAATCAAAATGTAACCCAGCTCTGGACTAGAACTTGGGGGAACCAGGAAGATGGCAGAGTAGGGGGAGGTGAGTTTTGCTATCAGATATTCTAATGTAATTAGTAAGCCCTAAATTTCTGTAAAACTACTAAGATTCAAAAGGAGGAGTAGTCCCCATGATGAGAGGTGATATCTTTGAGAGATATTCTATTTTTCAGTAATTTCTCATATTTCCTCATTTTTTACATGTGGAACATTGTGGTTTCTGTGGCTTGCATTCTAAGGTTAGTCAAATAGAGGGAACAGTGACGAATTGAAAACAAATGTTTTAAATATTTTGATATCTTGAATATAGCTGTGATAGAAGTTTCTGAATAGAAGATATGATTTTCTCACAAATACACACACCTGATGTCCCCCCTTCCCTCTGCACATTTGGCATCTTCCTGATGACTTGAAGATAGAAGCATTTTATGAAATATTTGATGTGAAAGATTTATTGTAAACTTTGGTAAATGACTATGAACAGAAATATGTATTAATAGTAAAAACTAATAAGACAGTATTAAGCTGAAAGTTTGACACACACCCAGTAGTTACTCCTCCTACAGTTCAAGTGTGAAGAGTAGAGCACACTGGAGGCAACTGCATTTGCAGAATGAAAGGAATTATAATTCTTGATCCTTGGGCTCGTTCACATTAAGTCTTGCTCAATGCAAAATGTAACCAGAGATTTAATAAGTTAGTGTTACCCTGAGAGGATGCTTTAGGGATAAATTTAGATTAAAAAATGTATATTCACATCCTCTGCATAACTGGCAGATTTCTCTTTCTCGCTCAGGAGAGGACTGACAACTTACTCACCTTTCTGTACTCCATGGGCACTTGCACGTTTGCATCTTAGAACTTTCAGCCATGATCTAAAATAGCTCTTCTCCAGACCACCTTTTTTTTACAAGCTATTACTGAGTTATCTTGGTGTCAGGGATTTGATAAATGCATGTGTAGAAAACTCAGAAATGGGTGTACAAGACACGGAGGACTCAGAACCTGATTTCAGAGGAGGGAAATTAAAAGTGATATTTAATTTGAAAATATATGGATGTTCCCAAAGTTAAGTACGAAGAGATGAGACAAAAGATATGTTTTGAATTTAGTGTGAACTTTATGAAGTCATTGTTTATCAATATATCAGTAAAATTATATAAATAGTATTTAATTTAGTTCTGATCCCCAAGTCATCACCATCATCTTTTTCTTCTCCTCCTTCTCCTCTTCCTCCCCCTTCTTCTTGTTCTTTTTTTTTTTTGTATAGATTAAATTTAACTCCTTTCCAGGCTTGAAAATGAGCTGAACGCACTCAGTGCATGCATCCTGAAATGCTCCCTTCCCATCATACTCCTGAGAGACTGGTGACGTGTTTTTGCCTAATGAACGTGAATCCATAGTTTAGCACTGGTACTACTACTTCTCTGCCACTTTGTTCTTACTGTAATTTGCTTTAAAACGCTTTTGCATTATTAGATATTATTTGCAATTATAAATGCAAAAAGAAACATTTCAAGTATTACCAATGAGACTAAATTGTTGATAACATTTTGCCATATTTGTTTTCAGATCTCATTTTTGTTGCAGATGTAAAATATTACAGATTGACCTCTTTGAAATTACCACATCTTCTTCCTCAAAATTCTTTTGGATCCACAGCAACATTTCATATTGTTTCTACCCCATCCTGGTTAGCTGTTCCTTTTCAGTCTCACTTATGAAGTCCTCTGGCTCTGCTTCTGTTTTACTCATTTTAAAAATAAATATTTGTTTTTGGAATAGATAATATTTCCATATACTATAAAAAAAAGAATCAAAAGAATAAATGGGTGAAATAAGTCTCCATTCTTTGCCACTAATAATCTAACTTTTTTTTGCAATTCATTATAGACAGCCTCTTTACATTGGAAAGAATTTGAATATCATTTTTTTCTACTAATAGTAGCATATTCTATATATTATTCTGCTCCTTGATTTTTTTTTATTTAAAAAATACATTTTGGATATTATTGCCTACCAGTTCCATTAGAACTATCTCATCCTTTGTAGTGACTTCACAGCATAATTTATTTAATATATGTTCTATGGATTCATATTTAGTCTGTTTCCATTTTTTCTACAAAAGTGCTGCATTAAATATCTTTCTGCAAACTTCATTATGTACTTGTGTAATTATGTTCACAGAATAAATTCTTAGAAGTAGAACTTCTGACCCAAAGAATATATACATTTTTAATTTCAATGGATAAAAACATTTCCAAATTGCGCCCCCCACCAGAGGCTATAGTAACAGCAACTTCCACCAACAATAAATGAGTTTGTTGTATTAATCTGTAGTTTTTTGGGTTTTTAAAATTTTTATTTATTTATTTTTGGCTGTGTTGGACCTTCGTTTCTGCGCGAGGGCTTCCTCTAGTTGCGGCGAGCGGGGGCCACTCTTCATCGCGGTGCGCGGACCTCTCACTGTCTCGGCCTCTCGTGTTGCGGAGCACAGGCTCCAGACGTGCAGGCTCAGTAGTTCTGGCGCACGGGCTTAGTTGCTCCGCGGCGTGTGGGATCTTCCCAGACCAGGGCTCGAACCCATGTCCCCTGCACTGGCAGGCAGATTCTCAACCACTGCGCCACCAGGGAAGCCCTAATCTGTAGGTTTTGATAATATTGATTAACTTTCCCTATATCTGCAACTTTCCCCTTCCTGTCACTTACTTCTACCACCATATTATATTATCTTTTCTAGAGTCACATCTATATCTTCCAATATACTTATACTTCTATTACTCGATTAACTTTAAATTTTAATTCTATCCCTTGTACTGAAAATACACATAAATTAACACAAATAAACTATCTCTTCTCTTCTCCTTCTGACTTTGTTTATTCTGTTATTGCCAGAATTCAAAATATTCACTTTCTGTTCAATAGCCTAAACCTTAGCCAAGTTTTTGCTTATATCAGTTTCAATTAAACAACAAAAATGAATTTATTGACTAGTTGTAGCTTCAAGTCCAGGTGCTTCTAGATGCAGGCATTACTAGCAGGCACCAGCTTTCTCCTTCTCTGGGCTTAACATTCCTTTGTGGTAGCTTCATTTTCTGATTGCTTCTTTTCTTGTAGTGGCAGAATTTCCAGGCTTAGGTTGTAGGAGTTTAGCGGTTGTATGAATTCATATTTGAATCTTGTTGGATCCATTGGATTAGGTCCCTGTCCCTGAACTGAATATTGTATTGTGGGGAATGGAATGCCCTCGTTTGTCATGGCTGGGTCACATGTATTACCTTATTCATGGGGAGAGCATCAGCCACACCAAAACCATGTGGACTAAGTGTAGGGGAGGAATGGTAGTTTTGAAGCAAAATTAGAATTACTACCTCATAAAGGAGAGGATGGTTGGTACATACTCAGCAAATGTCTAGAACACTGCTTTTCTCAGACTTAAAATTTTTCTTTAGCTCCCTGTTGTCTGTTCATTTTGCTTCAAATCTGTATCCCGATACCTAAGTTCCTTTACTTGTTGACCATAATCAAGTCTAATCATGCATCTTCTCCTGATTCTCCTCTCTGTCTTTACACATAAAACTTGTGTTCCTGGCATACTAACTGTATAGTATTCCCCAAACACATTGTTTCTTGCATTCATCTGTGTCTTATTTTTAATATAAAACACAATATTTTGAAATATTTAAAATATATAAAAAAAGACATAATACACACCTGTCTACCCACCAACGAGACTAAATAGTTGATAACATTTTGCCATATTTGTTTTCAGATCTCTTTTTTGTTGCAGATGTAAAATATTACAGATTGAGCTGAATGTTGTGTATCTCAATTCCATTCATGTGTTTTAGACTCTGTTTACATATTTAAGTATTTGTGAACAATGCTAGCTGTACTTTATGGAGAAGCCCAAATACCAATGTATATTTTAAAGGGGCTTCTCACCACAAAGGAGTTGTGGTGGCCGCCAGAATTTACCACTCATATCTCCTGCCACAGAGAACATAATTGACTGATGGCCACAGCTGCTTCCCTCTGGATCCACCTCTGAGTTGAGGCCATTCTTTCCAAGACTGCCCCGGCCAGTAACTGAGCACTGCAGACCTCATTCATGTACTAATACAACTGTTTCATGTACAATATGGAATTTCTTTAATGGACCACTTTGGTTCAAGGACTCGCCACTGGCCTGGGCAAAACTTTCTTAGAACTACAGTGCGGTCTGAGACTCTTCCTCACCAATCCTGCTTTCCCCTTCTCCCTCATCTACATGTGGGCTGAAGGCTCCCCTGCTTACTCCTCCTTTCTCCCCTCTAGTCCTTGTCATGCTTTCCCCATTAAATCACCTGCACATCTAATCCTGTCTTGGCCTTTACTTCTCTGAGGACCTGAACACAGCAATATTCCAATTACCCACCTGGATAGCATAAACCTGACAACCTTACTCTAGGAAAGGTGCTGGCAATCTCGTAGACGTTCATTTTATCCCCCTTCTCGTTTCTTCTCACATCTGCCCTTACCATCACTCTCAGTACTGCCTTGTGTCTGTAAAAGTGGACGTCTTTGGTTCTACTCTTCAGAGAATAAAACCTCCAGTTTTCCATGGGAGTCGGGGAAGGACATTGGCTTCCCTGTGTAAGTCAAGGAGGGGACCAGGAGCCTATGAGTGTCTAATTCGGAGATTCTACTGATTTCTCTACCCCACATACTGGCTTATGTATTGAGATTCAGCTTGGTTCTTATTACTCATTTCCATCCCCATTCTACCACATGTACTTAACTCATAAACATACATGAACACTTATGTGTATGTGTGCACACACTCACACACACATTTACGGGGTCAGTTAGGTTTTAGCATGTTCATTCTACTAAATCTCTTGCCACCAATCCACTCAGTCTCTCTATGAAAATTTTATTTATTTCATTTTCCTTTTAGTAATCTATACAATTTTTTATTCAACAAACATTTTCTGATCATCCACTGTGAACTAAGATTTGAGCTTAGTGCTGAGGATACATAAGCAAAGACAAAACCAATCTGTCTTCCCCGTGGAGTTTATAATCTAAATGGATAGGCAGATGGTTATTGAGTAAATGTAAAATCACAATGGCTTACGTGTTTTACAAGTTGTGGATGCAGAGATCAATGGTATTTTGAGACTATATAACATGAAATTTGACCTAGGAGGTCAGGCAAACAGTGAATGCTTTGTTATTTGAAGGAAGACTAGGAATTAAGAGTGTATTCCAATAGGAAAAGGCAGGTGCCAAAGTCCTTTAGCGGTGATCTGCTGATTGCGGCTCCAGGGAGGAGGTGAGAATTAAGGAGGAGATGAGAAGTGAGGAGGAGGGATAGGGTTGAACGTGGGACACCTACCATAATATCAGAAAAGATGAAGCATTTACGTGATCGTGATGACTGGTGTTGAAGGTATCCAGACCATCCTCATAGCCTTCTGTGTGGAAGGGTTTCAAAGGAAAGATTATTGGTGCTTACAAGTGTCCCTTTCATTTCAGTGTTGTATGTCCTTAAACCATATCTGGAATTCCGGCTAATTTTGAATATGGACACTTTTTTGTAAAGTCAACTGAGTATGTTCTATCCTAAGTGTTTTGGAGTCATTTAGCATTTATATGTGGGATGTTCGGTATAATAAAAGTTTTGGGACTTAAAGAAATGCTTGCCATTTTTAAATAATTGAAAGATTATGTGTAGAGTAATCTGTTGGCTACAGGGCTCAGAAGCAGAGTTTACTGAGTAGAAGCTTCATGGAGTATGGTTTAGTCATAATTAACAATAACAACAACAATAGCAAAACAAATAAAAACACCTTGCCATTAACTTTAAGACTCTTAGAATGGAATTGACTGACTCAGGATAAAATTCCCATCAATGGAAGGAAATACCAGGGTAGACAGTCATTTCCTGGGATACATTTTATGTGTTTTTTTTTTTTTTTTTGCGGTACGCGGGCCTCTCACTGCCGTGGCCTCTCCCGCTGCGGTGCACAGGCTCCGGATGCGCAGGCTCAGCGGCCATGGCTCACGGGCCCAGCTGCTCTGCAGCATGTGGGATCTTCCTGGACTGGGGCATGAACCCGTGTCCCCTGCATCGGCAGGCAGACTCTCAACCACTGCGCCACCAGGGAAGCCCACATTTTATGTGTTTTTATATGTGGTCATGAAGGGGGAAATATTCATACAACAGATTAAAGTTGAACCAGATAAACTTGAAGGATACCTGCTTTTTTGATTCTGTGAATCTACCCTCTTGTGCTGCCCTAGTACAGCTCTTGACCACTTAAACATCACCACTTTTCTTTGCTGGAAGCCTAAGCAATGCTTTTGCCTGAGGCTTGAGATCTGAATGAGCTGGATGTTGTTCTTTTGCTTTTTTTTTTTTAATGTAAAATATGGTTTTGGTTTGTAAATGCACTCAGAGGCACAGCAATGGGCACTGAAATTATTATTTTTTAAGTGAAATAAAAATAGAGATGACAGCTAAAGAACTTTCACAGCAGTTATTATTATGTGTTATTATTAGCAGCAGCATGTGGTGACATTTTAAGCTCTAAATCCACAGAAATATATCCTGGATCATGGATATTCCAGATGCTAAGGGGAAGAAAACAGAAATGCTGCTGTCTGGCTTCACATGAGAGTATTTAAAAACAAAATGAAATAAGAAGTCTGATAATTTTGTACTAGATAGTAGAGACTGATTTATCTCTATCTCTGGGGGTTGAAGGGTTAATCCTGGGACTTTTCTATAGATGTAGATATCTGCCACCAAAAATACTGCTCAGAATATGCCGAGGAATATATTTGACTCTTTAAGCTGTGTGAAATCTGTCATGTTATTAGTGACTTAACAGCAGACTATGTCATATTTCATGGATTTAGCATAGGCTCTCTAAAACACAGCTGAGTAGAGAGAAAATCTAATGTGACGTGGCCTCATCTCCAACCAGAGAAGGCTTCTGTGTGCCTATAAACTTCTAGACTCTCTTGAAGAGGGTTTCTGCTTTTAGTACTCAAATTTCTCATAGCAGAAATTGGGCATTGACATTATGTATGTGGAATCAAGACAGCATAGTGTAGTCATTAGAAGTATGGATTTGGAATCAAATTGAGCTGCATACGTGGCTCTGCTCCTCACTTGATGTGTGCTCCTAGGAAGTTGATTCATCTCTTTAAGCCTTGATTTCCTCATAGCTAATATGTAATAATACTAGTCCCTACCTCTTGGGAGTGTTGTAAGGATTTGATTATGTAATGTCAAATCAAGCCCTTCGATCTGTGTCTGGCAATGTCACACAGCTGGCAAATCATGAAACCAAAACTCATACTATACTGGACCCCAAATCACGGGGAAGAGCTCATAGTCTTGGTCTGATGGTATACCTCCTGAACTTGAACTCTGGCTCCACCAGTAGCTAATTTTGTTCCTTAGGCGTGTTCTTATTCTTAGTATAGTAGCTGACCCAGAACGCTTCACCATGTTGTTTATTTTTATTTTAGAAATGTTCATCTAGCAGTGCTATTCAGGATGGATTATGAAACCCTTTAAAGAAACTGAATAAAAGGAAATTAGTTATATCAGATGGGAATTTTGTTTGGCTCTTACAGAAATTCTTCCAAGAAGTGACTTAAACAATTGGGATCTTTACTTTTTGTCACAAAATGAAGATTTGAATATAGGGGGTTGAGGGGTAGTGCAGTGGCTTCATGATGTAATTAGGCGCTTAAGATTTTTCTATCATGTCTGTTCAACCTGTAGTTGTGCCCTCTTGTGGTAACAAGTTGGCTGCTTCACCTTGCTTTAGGTACCAGGCAAGATGTGGAAGGGCAAAGGAAAAAAGACACATGCTGTTTCTGACATCCATTTAAATCCTGCAAAACAACTTGCTTTTATCTCTCATTCATCAAAACAGTATTGATTATCCCCTATATATCAGGAGTCTGGGAAACAGACTTTTAGTGAATATGGTGTCACCACTATCAAATCAGATTTTTGTTGTTGATATGGGTAATATCAACAAGAGACAAGATGGACATTGGAAAGGTAACTAGTAATCTCAGACAAGGTATAGAAAAGTGGATTTGATGCTAAACTGCCTACTTGCACACACATTGTCATGTTTAATTCTTAAAACAGCTCTTTAGTAGCCATAAATAATAGCCCTGTTTTCAGATGTGGCCATGAAGTTTAGTATGTCCCAGGGCTGGGAATAGATAGAGTCTTTATTTGCCTGGCTCCGAGATCTATGATCTTTGCACTATACCACATCATTTTCCTTGCAGTGCTATCTCTGATTTGGTAGCAGATCATTATATTACTGGGCTTAATCCTCATCGTTTTCTGTCTTCTTAGAAATGGTAGATAAATGGTTAAATGTGGTTCTGCTGCTGAACTTAAATATAAGTACATGTACATCATAAAAGGTGGTTATGTCATGGGGCAGGGTTATCCAGCGAGCAGAGCAATTAACTCAGATGTAGGGTCTTATACTTTGTTCCATCTCTGCCGACAATGCTAGTTAACTTTTCTGGTCCTGAACTATCCTCATTTGTGAAACGAAAAAGTTGATCTGACCCTCATATCTGACCCTGTTCTTATAAAGATAAAATTAGACAACAGATGGGAAAGGACTTTGTGGAATTGGAAGTGCTTGCTATACAAATACAAGGAATTATTATTATCGATCCAGTAGCCCAAAGTGGCAATCTACTTGATACTCTCTCAGAGACTTAACTGAGCAGTTTCAGTGCAACCCTATAAGCTGACAGCAGCTGAAGACTGATTCTCCTCTTTGACAAAGCCCAACATCTAGACAAACGCATTCTCTCCTCTCTGGTGCATGCCTGTGAGGGTGGGTTTTCAGCATCCTCTAGAAAATAAATGTAAAAATTAGTCTTAAAAAGGAAATGAGATATTAACTCTTCACAGACCTTACTCATTGAAGATAACTTGTGTGAAGAGTGTTTGGGGCATATTTCACCTAAATAAAATAAAGCATCATTTAATTTATTGCATCAACAACAATTTATTAAGTGGTTACTACATCTCAGACATTGTACTTGTGTATGGGGACACAGCAGGAAACAAGAAAAATATGGTTCCTACAGTCATGGATTTTCTAATCTATGATGGAAGAACAATATTAAACAGTTAATTAAACATGTCATATTTCATTAGGTAACTCAGTTTGTCACAAATCAGTGCAAAATGATGTAAGGAGGTAGAATGAAGAAACACAGTAGAAACATTTTTTGTGGAATGAATACATACATACACATACACACACATGACGGTTCACAATTGGAGGAATGTGCCCTAAGAATGCTTAAATTTATAAATCTGTAAATTTTAACACATGTAATTTTACCCAAATTCAGAAAAGTATGCATGAAAAATTTAACTGACCAATTCAGAACCTTACTGATTTTAGAAAAACAACACTGAAAAAATTCATAAAACTGTTACAATACCGTAAAATAACCTCTGTTATGTTGTATCATTATATTTTTCCTTATTAACTTTAATCAAACCTTCATGATATCTGAAGATCTAAAGGTATTACCCAAGTGTGATACATGCTTAAGTATGTAGGCATGTATCACACTTAGGTAATATATGAAGAAAGGGAACATAAAGTTAGCTCATCAGAGAGAAACAGGAACCTTCTGGCCTTCTTCTTGAGGTTGGCTCCCTTTGACATGAACACTTACTTTGGCTGGTTACTCTTTGCATCTACAGAGTATTTCAGCTCTGAAGGTGAAGCTTCTGAACCAGTATCATCAAATGAACCTGCCTCTCTTATTTGACAAAAATAATCACTAAAAATTCTCAAATTAATTTTTAATACAGTTAATATTATTTTAGTAGCCATACATGATGTGTCTTGTAAAGATCAATTCATATATGTATTATGCATCTCTTTCTTAGCACAGACCTAATGTAATCATGATACTTATTATTCTACTTTGATATTTTAAAATACAGAAGTTTTATTTCAAGATATCATACTATAGTATGTAAGAAAACATGGCTATACTAATATAGAGAAGGCCTTATAATGATTCCCAGACTGCCCTCAGATATACTGAGGGTCACTTATGTCCACTGACCCCATCCATGCCAAGAGTGTGGTTTTCTGACTTGTTTGAGGGCTAATTCTACAAATGGCATTGAGGACTTCATGCTGGCCCCTTATATTGGTCATATTTATATGATTTTATGAATGAAAACTCTTATGTGATTTATGTATGTGATGTTCTGGGTGAAAGCTTATATAATGTTCTGGATGAAAACTCTATTGTATGAAATAATTTTTGCTTGATTATTTATCAAGCTGAACATTTCATGAAATGATATGAGAAAAGGTTCATAAAACTATATCCCATAGGCCAAATCTGGCTCATTGCTTATTTTTGTAAATAAAGTTTTATGGGAACACAGCCATGTTCATTTGTTTATGGCTGCTTTCATGCTGTAACAGCAGTTTTAATAGTTGTAACAGAGACCATCTGTACCACAAAGCTGAAGATATTTACCCTACATCCCTTTACAGAGAAAAGTTCGCTTACTCACAATGTAAGGCATATACCTTGGGCCCAGTAAAACAGGTGAGTTGCATTGTTGTCTTTGATCTCTAGTAGATACAGCATGGGACCTTGGAGTCATACAGTTCCATGTTTGGATTCAGGCCCTGCTGTTTAAAATTTGTAGGATATTTATTAAGTTATTTAACATCTCTGAGCTTTTATTTCCTCCTGTGGTAAGTGTGCTAATGATACCTATCTCACAAGGATGTTGTGAAGATTATATAAAACCATGTAAGCACAGAGCTTGGCATACGCAAGAACATAATTTTTCACATTATTTTGCAGTGTAAAGGGAACTAATATCAGGGTATTGAGCACGTGAGTATGAAAACAGAGCTTAAAACTGAGGTCAGAATTAGGTGAGTGTTTAGGTGGGTCACCAGAACTTAGGATGGGTGGAGAGAAAACAGAGCTGCTGAGCCACTGACATCATGGTTTAGTCTCAGCATCTCTGACAATGGCTCACCTTGCTTCAGATGAGAACTAGAGAAAGTTATAATTAATAATTTCTTGATAAAGTAGAGGAATATGTATTCTTCTCTTTGAAAGACTGAAATATAAATGCTATGTCCAGAGTAGTGGGGATATGAGGAGTCTTCCCTCTCTTGTTAGGGTGCATAATCAATCTGATTATGTTTGCTCTATTAACAACAAGTATAGAAACATTCAAAACTGATTAGGCTGTGGCCTCAGTATTGATTTAAAAACATGACTATAAGAGCAATAAAGCCCAGTTTACTGATACATAGATACTGCTTCTATCAGCTCTCCCATTTATATGTCCATATTCCATGGTGGATTTTGGTCACTTTTATATACAACAATTCCTGTTTTTCTCAAATGAAAGAGAACTTCAGGTTTCCCTGAAATCTTCCTTCATTTAAATAATCTTGGAGAAATTTCTTGATGATGTATCAGATCTTCTAGAATAAGCAATAATGGTACCAATTCTTTCTTCCTTTGCCAGTTATAGTATATGGAATTTATATCTACAATCCTACCGTCTGAGTCTAATGCCATGAAATGTGTTTTGATAATGATTAATTCCATGGCTTGCTCTTTAGACATCACTGTTTGACCTTGCAGTCAGTAACATAGCAATTCTTCTGAATCGTGTCAAGGTTTTGTTGGCTGATCCTATAAACGGGAACATTTGTTTCATAATAATATTGCCGAAATATGTTAACAGTCATCTGTTACCTCATGGTAAATGAATTAATTTATATCACCTCTGATAAATGTGTATGAAAGGAGATTAAGATGAATATGGACACTGGTATTAACATTCACTGAATTTTTTTGTTCACACGGCATTTTATGTCTGTTTTCACCATTTCCTATTTTTCTAGACTCAAGGACACCTAGAACATTCTCATAACCTCACAATGATCCTTTGTAGCAGATGCCTAGTGCTAATAAACACGATCACTGTTTCCTTTGCCATTTATAAATGGGGAGGATGATGAATATGCAGGGCCATTTGCACTGAGCTTTGGATCTGCTTCAGTCTATCCATGATGCAAAGAAGCATCTGCTTCCCTTAGTCACCCAGACAAATTCCAAAAATGAAAGGTGAAAAATCCAAAAGCTGTTGGATTTTACTTTTCTAAAATTTACTAGTGTCGCATGTCAAGGAGATTTAACAGCAATTGCTTGTGAGGGAAATGATAGAAGAAAACTGAAAACAATGGCAAAAAATTACGTAAAGAGATTTGCTTATCTGAAAATAACTTGTTTTTCCTGTTCCTAAGAGAAGCAAACAGTTTCTTGTACCTGGTTTCTGTGTAGCTATTTATTTAATTTCTCAAGGAAAATTTCTGAATCCTTAATTTTATAGGCCATAATGTTTTTTAATTGTGGTGATTAAAACAAATAATACCCCAGACTCTTTTCTTCACACATAGGTATTTTAACCCTCTCATTCAAAAAGTGTCTAACTCTCTTGTTTTAGCCCCCGCTGCCCTCACCTCTCCTTCTTCTTTTTCCAGAGCAACTAGATTATTTTATATGCAATATGAAGACACATATTTGCAAGAGTGAAATTGATGATGTTTTGGAAACTTCAGTATGTGTGTGTGTGTGTGTGTGTGTGTGTGTGTGT
>NW_020175440.1:524948-537239 GCF_003031525.2 Neophocaena asiaeorientalis asiaeorientalis | reverse complement strand
TAAAGGCTGTATGTGACAAACCCACAGCTAACATCATACTCCACAATGAAAACTTGAAAGCATTTCCTCTTAGATCAGGAACAAAACAAGGATTCCCACACTTTCTACTTTTATTCAAAGTACTATTAGCAGTCCTAGCCAGAGCAATCAAAGAAGGAAAAGGGATCCAAATTGGAAAAAAAGAAGTAAAACTGTCATTGCTTTCACACAACATGATACTATATATAGAAAATCCTAAAGATGCAACCAAAACTGCTAGAAATCATCGATGAATTCAGTAAAGTTACACGACACAAAAATAACATGCAGAAATCTGTTTCTATACACTAACACTAAACTATCAGAAAGAAAAATTAAAGAAACAATCCAGTTGCAATGACATCAAAAATGATAAAATACCTAGGAGTAAACCTACCTAAGGAGGTAAAAGACCTGTATTCAGAAAACTATAAGACACTGATGAAATAAACTGAAGATGAAACAAACAGACGGAAAGATATGTTGTGTTCATAATTTGAAGAATTACCATTGTTAAAATGACCATAATACTGAAAGCAATCTACAGATTCAATGAAATCCCCATCAAAATACCAATGGCATTTTTCACAGAATGATATAGAAGAACAGATTTGTAGGTATCATGCTCCATAACTTCAGACTGTACTACAAAGCTACAGTCATCAAAAGTGTATGGTACTGTCACAAAAGAATCAATGGACAAAGGATTAATCTCCAAAATATATAAACAGCTCATACAGCTCAATATTAAGAAAACAAAAAATCCAATCCAAAAATGGACCGAAGACCTAAATAAACATTTTTTGCAAAGAAGACATACAGATGGCCAAGAAGCACATGAAAAGCTGCTCAGCATCACTAATTATTAGAGAAATGCAAATCAAAACTACAATGAGGTATCACCTCACACCAGTTAGTATGGGCATCATCAGAAAATCTACAAACAACAAATGCTGGCGATGGTATGGAGGAAAGTGAACCTTCTTGCACTATTGGTGGGAATGTAAATTGATACAGCCACTATGGAGAACAGTATGGAGGTTCCTTAAAAACTAAAAATAGAATTATCATATGATCCAGCAATCCCACTACTAGGCATATACCCAGAGAAAACCATAATTCAAAAAGACACATGCACCGCAATGTTCATTGCAGCACTATTTACAATAGCCAGGTCATGGAAGCAACCTAAATGCCCATTGACAGATGAATGGATAAAGAAGATGTGGTACATATATACAATGGAATATTACTCAGCCATAAAAAGGAACGAAATTGGGTCATTCGTTGAGACGTGGATGGATCTAGAGGCTGTCATACAGAGTGAAGTAAGTCAGAATGAGAAAAAGAAATATCATATATAAACACATACATGTGGAACGTAGAAAAATGGAACAGATGAACTGGTTTGCAGGGCAGAAATTGAGACACAGATGTACAGAACAAATATATGGACACCAAAGGGGGAAAGCCATGGAGAGGTCGGGGTGGGGGTGTGATGAGTTGGGCAATTGGGATTGACATGTATACACTAATGTGTATAAAATTGATGACTAATAAGAACCTGCTGTATAAAAAAAATAAAATTCAATAATTAAAAAAAAATAAAGAAGATATATGAATGGCCAATAAGCACATGAAAAAAGAAAAAGTCTGCAGTTAGCCTTAGATTACTAGTTAAGAGATGCAGGATATAGTCTCAGGTATATTGGTAACTGAATTTGTGATTATGAAAACATTTTATATTCTTCTGGGTTTTAATTTCTCCATTTTAGAAATAGGAATAGTGAACCCTACCAACCGCTCTATTGTGAGGATCAAATAGGGTTAAAAATTAATAAACATCTTTCACTAGGGAGAATTTGGCATTGTGTTCCTTAAATTCATGTAAGTTGTTAGGAATATTATGTGAATGTTGAAATAAGATGCCAACTTCAGGTGGAAAAGAAATGGACAGGAATGCAGAGAAGGGATTATTACTATAAAAGAAAGGTGCAATCAGGATAGAGATTTTGAAAAGGCTTGTTTGGAGATTCTAATTCTTATGAATAATAATCAAGTTTGGTGGGAGGGGGAAGCAAAGTGAGAAATGGTAATAAAGTGTTTAGAGAGATCAAGAGCAGGACAGGAAGTAAAAAAGAGAAGTGCAGACTTGCAAGAAAAATATTCATTTTTTACACAAAGCTCTAGATCTAATAAAAATGTACCTAACACTATAGCCTGAAGTATATGTTAGATGTACAAAATGATCAGGGAGAATAATTAGAAATTCTAAGAAGTAAGTCAGGATCTGCCTGTGTTTTTATGTAGTCATTGTGGAATGAAGATGTTAAACTTTTTATAAAACAAGAGATTTTATTAAATCATTTTTGTGTTCTGTATTATTTTTGAGCCTGGTGAAACTATGGAGTCTCAAGAAAAATGTACACAAAAAATTTCCTACTTGTCCATGTATATGAACTCACACTTAATATGTACACTTACATCTATATGTACCCATACAACTACATCTACAGCTTTACCTACAGTTACAGAGACTTATACATATACAATTTCATGGAGTTCATCAACACTCTAAATTTGGTGTATAGACTGCTAGACACAAAAATGTCTACTCTTCTCTAGAGATTAGCTAGAATCTTTGTTTTTATGATTTGGTGGTAATTTAAGTAAGTAACAGAGAAGGAAAAATTCTAAGAGAATGAGCATGTTAATATTATGGCACAACATAGTGTAACAGAACAACATTTTGACTACAACTCTTTAAGTTCATTCTAAAGTAAATGGACAAGATTTCAACAGTTCTTTTTATTTATAATAGAGTACATCACATCTCCTGTGATAGTTGGTAAGATGTAAAAAAGTTGGTTAAAGCAGGATAGTTTTAAAAACTCATACACAGCTAAACAAATATTTTAATTTATATGTATATATTCAAATTTGTCTATCAATATTTTTCTATCCATTTTATAATTTTGACAATTTTAACCCTGTTTATATAAAGAAAAAATGATTTTTGCATACCCAAGTTGTTTGCACTTTGAACTGAGAATACATCAGCTTTAAAATCAGAAGGCATGAACAGTATTCCTGGACTAGACACTCAGAAGCTAAATGATCTCAGTGAAGTTACTTAAATTATATGCCTTACTTCCTGAAACTTCATGGACTGTTATTAGATTTGGGTGAAGTATGCAACCAAAGTATTTAATAAAGGCTTTTACCTGGGTACTCCTGAACCCACAGTTGGGGGCATAAGTCTCTGACTAGAGGGACCACAAAGAATTAATTCAGATTCAGGATGGTTTTTTGTCGAAAGGTTGGGTGGAAAAAATTCTGAATGGGAGTCAGCAAATGGTTTATGAGTCCTGACAACAACATTCTGATTCACCCTGACAAAATAATTAAAACATTTTAGTTTAATTTCCCTATTTATAAAAGGACAGGACAAAAATAAAATGCCAGCCCAAACACGTTGTTATTCCTACTCCTCTGAATTTTCTGCAAATTTCTTTGTATATTTATATTATAAGTCAATATATAATTCATATCAAGCTTTGAAAATAGCTCTACAGGAACCCTAGATTAGGAATCACTATATAAAATAATCCCGAAGCTCTCTCTCAGCTCTCAAAAAAATTATGATTTTAATATATTCTATCAATATACCTATGTGGCTAATAAACAACACAATTTGCTAGAAACAAAAACATTTTTTCTTTGCCTTTTATTATCTGAAAAAAAATTATATATATATATAAGATTTTAGGGTAGTCACAGCTAGTGGCATACATGAGACTAGGACATAAAATAAACTTTTACTACCTTTCAAATAGTCATTGTCCCCTTTGTTTCTTGTACCAGCACTAAGCTTTCAGTCTTCTCAGGAAATAGAACACACAAAGAAGCAGTTTTTGTGTGAATACACTGGGATTTTATCGGTGTCATTAAATTCACATGTCAGACTGCTCATGTTGTGAAATCAAGGGAAGAAGACCAAATGGAACATTTAAAAAAGTTAAGTTTATTTCACCAATAAAGAAATAATTTCTTATAATACAGAACAGAAAGGGACAAAAAGACTGGAGTACCAAAAAACTAATTTCTTTATCCACCTGCAGATTAAGTCTCAGAAAAATATGGAGTATATATAAGAAAGTATGACTTTCAGAAGTCAGAACTGAAAGAAAATTTAAACATATTCATTTAAATTAAAAGTTGAATAAACTAAATTCCAGAAGTTGAGTGACTTGACCTGTCATTAGCTAGGCGGTACAAGAGTCTAAGCTCAACCCAGGTATTCATTTCTTTTGGTAGTTACAGAGAGATATTTTAATAGAGATATTGAGAATATGGGAAACACCCACCCACCTGGAGTGGTCTGTTTCAAAAGAGATTTGAAAAAATTTAGGAGCCAATGTCATTTAAAAAATTATTTAAAAATTCAAGGTCCAACTTAATTCAGCAAACACACATAGAGTTACTTATTGCAGTCACTTATATGTATAAGGCACTTCAAAGAGTAGAAAAATAAGATACTTTCCTTACAGGCAATTATTAGGAGGTAGAAATAATTATAACTAAAAAAATACAAGTCTCTTGGAGAAGAACAAAAAGTACAATCAGATTTCAAAAGGAAGAGATTGTATCTGAATTAGGTGAACATAAGATTTCCATGGAAAATAAAGAATAGAATGACAATAACAATGATAAGGAACAGTTATTAAATGCTCACATGGCAAGCACTAAGTGTTTTACAAGTGCTACCTTATTAATCTGTACATCAATTCTTTGAGGTAGGTAAATATTATTCACATTTAGATGTAAGAATGTTACTTGTCCAAGATCATACAGTTTTCAATGAGCAGAACTAGAGCTCAAACTTGGCTCTATTTGACTCAGTCAATGTATTTAAACTCTAGGTTATACTGCAAATGTGATGTGCTTTGAGCTCTGGATAGTTTGGTGATAAGAACTTTTTTTCATCCTAGGAAATCCACATACAAAGACTTGGCATCCTGAAAGCATAATTCCAGCAAAAAGTCTAGTTTTATTTAGATGTCAGCTCAGGGTATATATAGAAGTGTATGGTGACAAGCTTGGAAAAATAAGTTGAAGTGAACTTTGGAGATCAGTCTTAAAGGTATATATTTTACTTTTTAACAAATGAGATTCCAAAGAAAGGGAAAGCATCTTTGAGAGGAGCCATGGTGCATCTCTGTATTAATTACCTATTACTGTATAACAAATTTCTTTCAAACTCAGCACCTCAGAGTAACAAAAAATTTTATTTCCCATTTTCTGTGTGTCAGGAATCCAAGATTACTTACAGAGGTGATTTGTACTCAAGGTCTCTCATTAGTTGCCATGCTAGACTAGACTAGACTACAGCTAGTGCTGTATTCTCATCAGAAGGCTTGACTGAAGAACAATACACTTCCAATCTCAATCAGGTGACTTTCGGTAGGCTTCTGTTCTTTGCAGGGTGTTGTACTGAGGGCCTTAGTTCCTCACTGGCTGCTGAGTAGAGGCATTCTCTGTGCCTCATTACTTAGGCCTCTCCATAGAGCAGCTTTCAACATAGTACCTGGTTTCCCTCTGAGCAAGTGATCAGAGACGGAAAGAGAGCGAAGACTCGGTCATTCTACTACCTATTTTCAGAGGGTACAAACCATAAATTCTGTCATATTCTGTTCTTGAAGGTAAGAATATCAAATAGTATGTAGATATATTTTTAAAGCCACCATAACCTCCCTACATTCAAATTAGATTAATAATAACTATCCAAGAGTGCTGATTATCAATTATCTTAACTAGCTCTCTGAACATTCACTTTCTTTTCTCTGAGAATCAAGACATTCCTGTACCTAAATTTTAGGCCATGTTTTCCTTGTTCAGAGACTTGTAGAAAAAAAATCCTAAATGTACTTTATAAGCGCTTTATGTCCTTAAAAAAATACTTATGTCACATCTTAGGCTTCTTGCCCTAGAATAAAAACATCCCAGGAGAAGTGAGAATTATAGAATTGTGGCCCTGGAAAAGTTCAGGGACTTTCTGCTCTCAGTAAAACTGCTTAAACCACACCAGCAAGATCTATTTAGACACTAGAGATATTCTAATCCAGCTATGTCATTCCATGACTGAAGATACTAAACTCCAAAATGTAACATGATATAACCAGCCAATAGTACTAGTAGTCAACTTGATAGTAGAATCTGGATCTGTTTCTATTTCCATTTCATCATCTTGCCATTTCATGTGCTTTTAAATCATTGATTTCTCATCTCATCTTTATCAACTCTAGTCTGGAAACAGTTCAATTTCCAATGGAATTGATAGCATACCAACACTGATTGGCATCTGTAGGATCTCAACATGAATAGAATAATTTATGAAACTTTGCTTAGTCAAAGATAGCAAGGTGGGGGAGGGGTAGATTGGGAACCAAAAATTATTAGCACATTGGAGGGCCTTTGTCATTTTCTTTCTCAGAATGAAATCTGAGAACTATTCAGAAAGCTTTTGAAGAAGAAATAAGATAGGAAACCAAAATTTATTTGTCCGCATTTCAGAATACAGTCAAAAAAAAAAAAAAAAAGCAGTAGCTTAGAGGTTTCTGAAGAGGTGAGATCACTCAGGCCAGGTACTTGCCCCAAATGGGGAAAAAATACAAGAGTTACTGAGATTTAGCATGGAGAGGTTTTTGTTTTGTTTTGTTTTAATAGAAAAAATTTCCTTCCTCTTTTCTTGACCCTATCCTTCCCAAACTCCACATAAGAACCAAGCCTTCATACCTCTTCACATGCATATACACCTTTCCCATTTTGTCATTGACAAGCTTCTTCTTCTTTTTTTTTTAGATTCTTATTTAACTTTCTTTTATTTTTATTTTATTTATCTTTTGACGTTTTTATAGAAGTATAATTACTTTACAATGGTGTGTTAGTTTCTGCTGTATCACACAGTGAATCAGCTATATGTATACATATAACCCCGTATCCCCTCCCTCTTTAGGCTCCCTCCCACCCTCCCTATCCCACCCCTCTAGGTGGTCACAAAGCACTGAGCTCATCTCCCTGTGCTATGCGGCTGCTTCCCACTATCTATCTTACATTTTGTAATGTATATATGTCCATGTGTCATTGGCAACCTTCTTAATGATGATTCTTTAGATGTAGAATTTAAGGACTCCAGGGAGGGACCTTATTTTGTTTTTTTGTTTACTGCTGGATTCTTAGTGCTTAAGAAAGTGCCCTGCTCACAACAATGAATGTTAAGTGGTGGAAAGCATGGAGGAAGCCTGCAGGTGAGCCAGATAATCACTAATTACTAACTTTTTTGCAATTGTCTCCCCTTATTGATTTTTACAGTAGTTATTCTTCCCAAATAACTCTAATTGACAGATGCAATTCGTCTTAAAATCAAAGATAATTAGTTTTATGGACAATAGTTATTTGATTGATATCATTGACACTTCAAGGTATTTAGTGGTAACTTGGCTCAGGGTCAAGAATTACTGATCGAAATAAGTTTTTAGAGGAATAAGCTAGTATTTGAAGGGATCCTAAAGACTTCTTTGCTCATCTCTACAATTTTGTAAAGAAAGGGACTGAATGGAAGCACACAAAATCTAAGTAATTTGTCCAACATTTCTTAGGTAGTTAATTAAATAGTAAAGATCCAAACCCAGATTTTTTTGAAAGTTAGTTCGTTGTATTTGCCATTTAGCTTATTACGGACTCTGACATGTCTGTTTCTTTGTGAAGCTTGTGTGAAGTGAAAGAAGCCTTAAAGGTTGATATGTTTGTAAACAAGAAAGATGAAAACATAAATAGTCAATAATTGGTGAGTAGTTATGTAAATGCTGATACACAGAGAAGAAACATATCAAGCTTAAGAAATTTTTCTATCTGGAGGTAAATAAAAACTGCAATTTCAGTAGATCACCTATTGCTTCAAGAGTATAGTTATGAAAAAAAAAAAGAGTACAATTATGAGACTTCATTACTTATAAATGATTAGGCCCTGGACATGTCCTGAAGTGGAGGAGGATATGTAAAGAGGGAATGGAGGTTGTCCTCTTTGTGAGAATTATTATTTGTAATGTGTGTGTGTGTCCATATGCATAAATGTATTATATATAGTGAATTAGATCCAATAGTTTCCCACCATGAAGACTGGAAAAAGATGAGAAATTAAAGGGCTTATCTTCTCCTGACACTGGCAAAGATCACACAGCAGACCAGATCTGAAGCCTCCCTGTGCCTGGCCTGAACTGGTCTTCTGGGAAACATACACTGGCCCCTCTCCAACTAGCCACTGATTACCCCACCTCTGTGTGTGTATTTCTGAAAATAAATAGCTCAGACTTTGGGAAATATGATTCTTCAGGTTACTGTGTCCTTTTGTGGGTGGCAGGGTCAGGGAGAGCACATTTCAAGACAGTGCAGCAAATAAAGGCAATGGTGAACCCAGGAAGGTTTTAATATTTGATCTTTTCCCTTAGATTCTGGGAATTTCCTATTTAGTATCTAGGTTATCTCCCACCCTACACTCTATCCCCAGAACATTAATCACCTCTGGTTATTATTCATCCTTCAGTAAAGTACATTGTGGATCTAAAGTTTCCAGGAAATTTTATAGATGGGGACCATCGAGGAGTGTGCCCTTCTCTGTATTACCCCTTTGGTGAGGTCAGTAGAGTACTGGCCAAATTATATTAGGGAGAACTGACTGGAATTAATCGTTGAGCCTCTGGAAAGGGAATGTTGGTACTAGAAGGGCAGCAAACTCTCAAAAAGGAGCACCCGCAGAACAAATGGACTCAGGGATAACTGTCTGGCAAATTCTCCTTTACATAAATTCTGCTAGAAGAAGGCATTTGAAAGAGGTGAGGCTAATACTCAAGGCTATATAAAATTCTAATTTTTTTACAATTGTTAGTGGTAAAAAACAGGTCATGTAAGACTATATACATAGTATAATCACACTTCATATAAAGAGTGATCTATATCTCTATATATCTATCAAAATATATATATATATGTTTCATATAATTATACATATATATGTGATTATAACTATACATGACAAATACATACATATAACCATTTTATACACATGCATATTTCACAGTATACAGATAAAAGACTAAAACTTAACACTCTAAAAATTTAATAGTGGATTACATCCAGGATTTAACATTTTGAATTATTTTAACATCAGCTTTTTCTAAATTTTCCAAAATTTGCATCTATTTCTTTTGTGTTTAGAAGAAAAAAAATTAATCCTGAGTAATAGTCCCTATTTGAATAGCCATCTAATAGTTGTGTCTTCAGGGAAACATGAGAAATAGCAGAAGGCCTCCTCCATCATCAGTTCTCACTTGACTGCTTTAAAACCAGCCTGAGCTCCCTGTCGAAATGAATTGCCAATATGGCACACTAATTAAATCTGGCTTCACAATGGAGCACTGTAAGCTTTATTTGGTTAATTCTTTTTAGCTTGTTTATTTCAGGAGAAACCAAATGATACTTAAAGAAATATCTATTGTTATGCTTCAATTCAGTTTCTACTCCACTGAAGTCTCTGCTCACCTGAAGAACAGTCTACCTTAGCAACCAGAACCTGTGATGCTGCTGCTCACTCTGTAATGCTGATCACCTGACAGATCAGGTATCCAGTTCTTTAAGATGCAATGCCTGAAGGATTCCTGATTGTGGTTCCTGCTATTGTTCCTTCTTATTAACTATTGCTGTCATTTGGCACTTTCTCAGATATAACCTTACTTTCTCCGTATTCACACTGCTTTCTTGTGCTGCCTGCTTTGTAACTAGTTCAGATGTGGACTAGCTCATAAGCACTGGCAAGGTCATGAACTCCTACTTGGCAGAATCTGTTTCATGTCTCTGGTCTTTCTTGAAATGCCACACCCTCTAGGTAGCCTCTTATTTCTCCAGCTACTTGCTGTGAGCCTCTGGGTAACAATTTGTGTTATAACTCTCTGTGTTGCCCTTTGAGACAGCAAGTACTTGTGTGGTGGCATGGAAAGGGCACTGAGTTGGGAAGTAAGTGCCTGATTTGCCTTGAGGCTTTACCACCTGCTTCACCACACACAAATTTTGGTTAGGTGACTTTTGAGAAGCCACTTTGCCTAGATAGCCTTGGTTTTATTGCCCTGTACACTTCCAAAATTTGTTCCAGGAGTCAACAAAATAATGTACACAAAACCAATTTTTAAATTAAAAAGTACTCAAAAGTATATGAAAAATGTTTATGCAATCTTCTATACTTCAGGTGTGAACAGTGGTTGATTATCCTTGTGGTCTCCACCACACTCAAAACAAGTCTTGGTACTTTCTGAGTACTCCACAAGTATTGCTACCTAAGTTAAGAAATAAATAATTGATCCATGAGAAAATCATGCAACATAACCAAACAGAAAAGTTTAAGAACAATCCCACCCTTGGATTCCTCTTTTTTTGATAAAATTTTCCAACTTTTTAAAAAATTAATGCTTTGATGTGTCTCCTGTGCCTCATACACATTTCTTCTTATTTCTGGTTTATGGGAAGTTGCTTTATTCATGGACAGATTGCTCCTGTCTCAGATGCCTTCTACTTACAACCATCTCTCATGCTGAGCCATATTTCTTACTGATAGCTTTTAAAAAGCGAACTAGCCCTTCATCCCAGCACAGCCACTGCAGTTTTCCTTTTGGATCTTGTTTATCTGTTTACAAGGCAACAAAACACACAAAAACATCCTTGACACAGCTCAGTGGTGGGAAAATATGTTAGTAATAGTCTTGGTTTTCAGGAAAGTAGTGAATGGTATATCTGTATCCCTGAATAGATGATTTAGAAATGATTATAGCATGCAGCTGCCATATGACCTGCTTCATATAAATGATGCTGACAGAAACTAAGAATGTATTTTGTGGTCCTAATGATGTTAACAGCTAAGATGACGATTAGAGTGATGATACTAATAAAAATATGTCAGAATAGACTTGTGCATTCCTATATCTTATTTATCGTAAAGATCCTTTAAGTGAGGAAATTGAGGTACTATTAACTTTTTCATGCTCCATTCATTTATGAAGTTTTTATAATGTTGTGTAGCTGGCCCTATGTGTTCAGCACTATCCCATGAAAATATCTGCCTCAGCAGCCTGTGTTCTACCACTGGGAGTTATACAGTGCCCATATAAACAAGTAATGTTCAAGATAGTTCAGATAATGACAAATGTACTAAAGGTAATAAAAACATACTGTAATTTTAAAAAAGACATAGAGATTCCTAGAAGGGAAGGTAGACGGGCTTCTCTCAGAGTGGGTGGTCAAGAAAGATCTATCTGAGGGTTAAATATTTGGCCTGATATGAAGAAAAGAGTATCTAGTCAGTAGGAAAGCTGTTGTAAAAGAATTTCAGGAAGAGAAATACAGGTATATATTATACATCAAGTTATACATCAAAAGTTATATTATACATCAAAAGTTATACATCAAGAAAGAGCATGATTCTGTATAGAACAAGATACTTGGTGGGTAGAATCTAGCATCAATGAAGAGAGACACAAATTAAGTTGAAACAGGTAAGCAGGGGCCAGATTGTGCAAGTTTTATAGGCCATGTTTAGGAATTTGTATGGTAATTTATTTTTAACCATCTTAGAGACTGATAAATCCTATTTAACAGGATGCATATTTTTGTATAGAACAGCTGGAATTGATTACCTAATATTTGCTTTTTAATTTTTATATTTGTCTTCTCTTGTCCTATCTATATCTGATTGAGAATAAAATTTATATAAGCCCCATAAATAACTAAACAATCATTCCTTTTTTTCTGGAAAATATTGTATAAAAGAGAAAATATCTATTTCTTAAAAGCTTGATAGAAGACTCTCTAGACCAAGTACTTTTAAATTTGGGTAGGGGAAAGGAAGTAGCTTTTATTTATTTACTGGGCATTTCACTATCATTAAAAATTATTAATCTATTCATTTTCAGTTTCTTTTTTGGGTCAATTTACCATTTTATAATTTTCCAAGGATTTCTACCTCTAATTTTTTCTTAGTAAATTTATTGTCATATACTTTATGATGTTTTACACACTATTATAACCAACTTATTTTTTTTAGTTATGTTTTACTTACATCTGTCTTTTAATTTTTATTGTTCCTGCCAGAAATTTGATTATGAACTTAAGACTAAGAGGATTTTTCCTAAAGAAGCATCTTGTGATTTTCTTCCTTTTTTTTTTTTTTTG
>NW_020175440.1:454600-524919 GCF_003031525.2 Neophocaena asiaeorientalis asiaeorientalis | reverse complement strand
CATCTTTTGGATTACTGCATAATCATAATTTTAATAATTTCCTTATTAATAGATTATTGTATCTAATTTTCCCTATTTTACATTATTCTGAACATTGTTCCTTTTTTTTATTAAGAAAAACTCTTAAAAATGGACTTACAAAATAAAAGGTTATAAACATTTGAGGCTTTTTTTAAAATATTTGAGGCTTTTAATGCATATTAACAAATATTCCACTAGAAATATTGATCTAAGAATTTTCTTGCCAAAACACAAATAAGCTTTTAAGCTCCTATTTCTTTTTACTTTTTCCAGAGCTCAGTGTAATTAACCATTTTAATCTTTGGATGTGTTAAAAAAATAATAAAATACCTGTTCATCTCATCCAGCATAAAATACAAAGTCTTTAAAATACCTACAAAACCATACATGATCTGGCCATTGCCTCCCCAGTGCTTTACATCCCTGATGACTCATATCTTCTCATTAGCCCCTCTTTCATTTGGTTTCACTCAGTTCACACCAAGTTCTTCACTGTTCCTCACACTAAGCAAACTCCTGCCTTAGCATTTTTGTACCTGCTCATTCCTCTAACTAGACCACCTTGGACATTTGCTAACCTTGTCTACAGTTTCTTCACATCACTTATTCATGAGACCATCCCTGAAAACCCTATTTTAAAATTACCCACTCCCGGGAAGAATATAGTAAGTCAGAAAGAAAAAGACAAATACCGTATGCTAACACATATATATGGAATTTAAGGGGAAAATATCATGAAGAACCTAGGGGTAAGACAGGAATAAAGACACAGACCTACTGGAGAACGGACTTGAGGATATGGGGAGGGGGAAGGGTGAGTTTTGACAGGGCGAGAGAGAGTCATGGACATATACGCACTAACAAACGTAGTAAAGTAGATAGCTAAGGGGAAGCAGCCGCAAGGCACAGGAATATTAGCTCAGCCTGGAGGGGTGGGATGGGGAGAGTGGGAGGGAGGGAGACGCAAGAGGGAAGACATATGGGAACATATGTATATGTATAGCTGATTCATTTTGTTATAAAGCAGAAACTAACACACCATTGTAAAGCAATTATACCCCAATAAAGATGTTTAAGAAAAAAAAAATTACCCACTCCCTACCCATACTCACACTGTAATGTTAGAGCTAATGTAGAAATAGCAGTTTAAACTCATGATTTAAAAAATATATGTATCTTTATGTATCCAACAAAATTGTCAAGGACCCAGGTCATCCCTATAATGCAAACCTGATATATACCACAAGAATACAAACTTTTCTAATATGATTTTCAACTGACAGAGTCCTGGGTTTCTTGTAAAAATGGCTAATTCCCTTATGTGAGCAAGGAGAATAGGAGAGCATGGAATCTTTTGTGTATGAAGAGGGAAGTTTGCAAAGATTAATATGACAATATCTAAGAACAAAAGTGACTCTGTTTCTATTTTGTTATATTTGTTTGTTTCATTGTTTAGATTCCACATATAAGTGAAGACACACAGTATTTGTCTCTCTCTGTCTGACTTATTTCACTAAGTATAATACCGTCCAGGTCCATTCATATTGTTGCTAGAGGGGAGAGGGTGGGGGAAAGTGCAAAATAAGTGAAGAGGATTAATAAATATAAACCACTAGTTATAAAACAAATATGTTACAAGGATGCAATGTACAGCACAGGAGGTACGGTCAACATTTTATAATAACTTTGTATGGAGTGTAATTTAAAAAATATTAAATTACTATGATGTACAACTGAAACTAGTATGATATTGTAGGCCTAATATATTTTCATTAAAAAAAGAAAGAACAAACATGACAGCTTGAAGGGAGTTCAGATGACTAACGTTGTTACAATGTGAACATCAAAAAGGTAATAATGGTTATTGAAATACATTGAGTCCATGAAAAGTCATTGGTCCATAGTGTTTCTCAAAGTGAGAAAATAAATGTGCAACATATAAAATCACATCTGATATCTCTTTGGAAAAAAGTAACTTGTTTTTAGTTGAATATTTAGAATTAACTTCTGATTTATAGGAGTTACAGGGATAAAGGAAAAAAATGAAATGATATCAACAAGGAAGTAATCACACAAATCCCAAGTTAACAATGAACAGGTCAATAGGTAGAATGACATTGCAAAACCAACTTGAACTGAAAGAAACTTAAGGGGTGTAACAACCAGATAAAATATGTGGTTTGGGTTGGATTATGATTGGGATGGAAGAAAATACAAAGGACATTTTTAGACAGAAGGGAATTTTTATTGGTTATGAGATGATGTTGAGAAATTATTATTCATATTTTTGTTTTGATCACATTTTGCAGCAATGGAAAAGACACTTTTAGTTTTCAGTAAAGCACCTTGAAATATTTAGGGATGGATCATTATGATGTCTGTGATTTGTCTTAAAATATTTTGGCATAGGCAATATGTATATGTGTGAAGCAGGGAGATTGGCATTAATGTAACAGAGAAGAATAAAACTGACTCCATATTAGATTTGTTCCTTTTACTTTAACCTTTGTGCTCTGTTGCCTGTGCTTAGTCATGCTGGATTTGCACCTTTTGTGAAAGAATGTTGCTCACAGCCTGAAATACACAGGATAGCTTATTTGCAAGGGTCTGACCTTTAAAAGTCCATTCATATAGAGATAAAAAGTTACAGAACAAAGAATAACATTTGTCTTTTTGGAGGCTTACTGAACATCATGACCTGACCTATGTGGACCATTGAAAGAACAACGGATTCCCACACCAAGAAGTTTGCAACAACTAACCACAACCCACCCCCACCTTGCCTTTAAAAAGGCTTTGCTGAAGCTAAAAAACAATCTTGTTCCTATACAGACTGCTTTATCAAAACTTTATGGTAACCACAAACCAAAAATCTACAAGGCACACACACACACACACACACACACACACACACACACACACACACACACACATACACACAAATACAAACCCAATACTAAAGTTAGTCATCAATTCACAAGAAAAGAGAACAAAAGAGGAAGGGAAGAAAAAAGACCTGCAAAAACAAATCAAAATACATATTGATAGTTATCTTAAATATATATGGATTAAATGTTCCAACCAAAAGACATAGACTGGATGAATGGATACAAAAACAAGACTCATGTAAATACTGTGTACAAGAGACCCACTTCAGACCCAGGGACACATATAGACTGAAAGTGAGGGGATGGAAAAAGGTATTCCATACAAATGGAAATCAAAAGAAAGCCAGAGTAGCAATGCTCATACCATAAAAAAATAGACTTTAAAATAAAGACTGTTACAAGAGACAAAGAAAAACACTACATAATGATCAAGCAATCAATCTAAGAAGATATAGCAATTTCAAATATATATGCACCCAACATAGGAGCACCTTGGTTTATAAGGCAAATAATAACAGCCATAAAGGGGGTAACTGACAGTAACACAATAATAGTGGGGGACTTTAACATCCCACTGTCATCAATGGACAGATCATCAAGACAGAAAGTCAATAAGGAAGCAGAGGACTTAAATGACACATTAGACCACATGAATTTAGTTGATATTTATAGAGCTTCCATCCAAAAGAAGCAGAATACATATTCTTCTCAAGTGCACATGGAACATTCTCCAGGATTGATCACATGTGGGAACACAAAGTGAGCCTCAGTAAATTTAAGAAAATTGAAGTTATATCAAGCATCTTTTCCAACCACAATGCTATGAGATTAGAAATAAAGCACAAGACAAAAAAAAAACTGTAAAGAACACAAACATGTGGAGGCTAAACAATATGCTGTTAAACAACAAATGGATCACTGAAGAAAACAAAGATGAAATGAAAAAGTACCTAGAGACAAATGATAATGAAAGCACAATGATCCAATACCTATGGGACATAGCAAAAGCAGTTCTAAGATGGAAGATTATAGCAATACAGTCTAACCTCAGGAAACAAGAAAAATCACAAATACACAGCTTAACTTTACACTTAAATCAACTAGAGAAAGAAGAAAAAAGAAAACTCAAAGTTAGCAGAAGGAAGGAAATCATAAAGATTACAGCAGAGATAAATGACATAGAAATGAATAAAACAATAGAAAAGATCAATGAAACTAAAAACTTATTTGAAAAGATAAACAAAATTGGTAAAACTTTAGCCAGACTCATCAAGAAAAAAAGGGAGAGGACTCAAATAAATAATATTAGAAATAAAAACAGAGAAGTTACAAATGACACTACAGAAATACAAGGATCTTAAGAGACTACTAAAAGCAACTATATGCCAAAAAAATAGAGAGCCTAGAAAAATGAACAAATTCTTAGAAAGTCACAATCTCCAAAGACTGAACCATGAAGAAGTAGAAATTATGAACAAACCAGTTACAGGTACTGAAATTGAAACTGTGATTGAAATTCTTCCAATAAACAGAAACCCAAGACCAGATGGCTTCACAGGTAAATTCTATCAAACATTTACAGAAGATTTAACATCTATCCCTTTGAAACTATTCCAAAAAATTGCAGAGTAAGGAATACTCCCAAACTCATTCTATGAGGCCACCATCACCCTGACACAAAAACCAGACAAAGTTACAAAATAAAACAAACCAAAACAAAGAAAAAACAATATCACTGATGAATAGAGACACAGAAATTGGCAACAAAATACTAGCAATCTGAATCCAACAATACACTAAAAGGATCATACATCATGATCTAGTGGCATTTATTGAAAGGCTGCAAGGATTTTTCAATATCTGCAAATCAATCAGTGTGATACACCACATAAACAAACTGAAGAATTAAAAGGATATGATCATCCCAATAGATGCAGAAAATGTATTTCACAAAATTCAACACACATTAATAATGAAAACTCTACAGAAAGTGAGCGTAGAGGGAACATATCTCAACATAATATAGGCTGTATATGACAAACCTATAACTAACATCATGCTCAACAGTGAAAAGCAGAAAGCACTTCCTCTAATATCAGGAATGCGACAAGAATGGTCACTTTTATTAAACATAGTTTTGGAAGTCCTAGCCATGGCAATTAGAGAAGAAGAACTAAAAAGAATCCAAATTGGAAAAGAAGAAGTAAAACTGTCACTGTTTGCAGATAACATGATACTATACATAATAAATCTTAAAGATGCTACTAGATCTCATCAGTGAAGTTGATAAAGTTGTAGAATACTAAGTTAATACACAGAAATCAGTTACATTTCTCTACACCAATAATAAAAGATGAGAAAGAGAAATTAAAGAAGCAATCCTATTTACCATTGCATAAAAAGAAAGAAAATACCTAAGAATACACCTACCTAAGGAGACAAAAACCTGTACTCCAAAAACTATGACACTGATGAAAGTAATCAAAGATGACACAAACAAATGGAAAGATATAACATGTTCTGGGATTAGAAAGCCCACGCACAGCAACAAACGTCAAATGCAGCATATATATATATAAAGAAACTTTATTAAAAAAAAAAGTTACAACAAAGCAAACTTTGAAAGACCCACGTGGTAAATTACCATTCTTGCTGTGCTTATGTAAGTAAAGCCAAATCTAATAAGACCAGACTTATTTTGTAAAGAAGATCCAAAAGAGGATGACTCTACAGAGAAATTTTATGTTTCAAGTGCACTCTTGTGAGTTATTAGATTATAATCTTGTGCATTACCTTTGAGCTATTTTTCACCTCTTAGTAAACTGCATTTTATGTTCAACTTTGATATCTACCTGTACATTTTATCCTGCCTCTTGTACATTTTATCAATAATTAAAATTTCTAGTTTTTCTCCCCCTCAAAAAAAAAAACCGACTATATTACCCAAGACAATCTACAAATTCAATGCAATCGCTATCAAACTACCAATGGCATTTTTTCACAGAACTAGAACAAAAATCTTAAAATTTGTATGGAGACACAAAAGACCCCAAAGAGCCAAAGCAATCTTGAGAAACAAAAATGGAGCTGAAGTAATCAGGCTCTCTGACTTCAGACTACACTACAAAACTACAGTCATCCAAACAGTATGGTATGGGCACAAAAACAGAAATATAGATCAATGGAACAGGATAGAAAGCCCAGATAAACCTACGTACCTATGGTCAATTAAGCTATGACAAAGGAGGCAACACTATGCAATGGAGGAAAGACAGTCTCTTCAATATATAGCGCTGGAAAAAATGGAGAGATACTTGTAAAAAAAAAACAAATTAGAACCTTCTTTAACACCATACACAACAATAAATTCAAAGAGCATAAAGACCTAAATGTAAGACAAGATACTATAAAACTCTTAGAGGAAAACATAAGCAGAACACATGCTGACAAATGGCAGCAATATCTTTTTTGATCCATCTCCCAGAGTAAAACAAAATAAACAAATGGGACTTAATTAAACTCAAAATCTTTTGCACAGCAAAGGAAACCATAAACAAAATGAAAAGACAACCCACAGAATGGGAGAAAACATTTGCAAGTGATGTGACTAACAAGGGATTAGTCTCCAAAATTTACAAACAGATCATGCAGCTCAATATCGAAAAATAAATAATGCACTCAAAAAATGGGCCAAGGTCCTAAAGAGACATTTCTCCAAAGAAGACATACAGTTGGCCAAGAAGCACATGAAAAGATACCCAACGTCACTAATTATTAGAGAAATGCAAACCAAAATTACAATGAGATAGCACCTCGCACCAGTCAGAATGGCCATATCATCAAAAAATCTGCAAATAATAAATGATGGAGAGGGTGTTGAGAAAAGGGAACCCTCCTACACTGTTGATGGGAATGTAAATTGGTACAGACACTGTAGAGGACAGTATGGAGGTTCCTTAAAAAACTAAAAATAGAGCTACCATATGATCCATCAATCCCACTCTTGGATATACATCTGGGGAAAAACATGGTTCAAAAGGATACATGCATCCCAATGTTCATTGCAGCACTGTTTACAATAACCAAGACACGGAAGCAATCTAAAAGTCCATTGACACATGACTGGATAAAGAAGATGTGGTACATATATAAAATGGAATATTACTCAGCCATTAAAAAGAATGAAATAATGTCATTTGCAGCAACATGGGTGGACCTGGAGATTATCATACTAAGTGAAGTAAATCAGAGAAAGACAAATATCATATGATATCACTTACATGTGTAATCTAAAAAAATCAATACAGATGAACTTATTTACAAAACAGAAACAGACTCACAGACTTAGAGAATGAACTTATGATTACCATTGGGGAAGGGTGGGGGGAAGGGATAGATTGGGAGTTTGAGAGTGACATGTACACACTGCTATATTTAAAATAAAATGACTTTTCAGGAAATAAACAAATGAATAAAAATGCTTTGCTGAAACCCTTCAGAGATTTCAGGGTTTCCTGAGCACAAGTCATTCATTTCTTTGCATGCTCCAACCACAAACCTTTCTCTCCTCCAAACTCCAACTTTTTGGTTTGTTTGGCCTCATGTGTGCTGGACACATGAACTTGTGTTCAGTAATATTAGTTTTGATCTATATACCAGAGTGATCAATTGGTTTAATAACTGACCAGAAATGATGATATATACCTTCACACTTAGCTTCTGGTGAATATTGATCTTACCACTTAGCCATTTGGCATTTCAGCCAAAATGTGTATTTGATGTACAAGGTCATCATTGCTAAACAGCATCATGAATATTAGAAATAGGTTTGCAGTAGTAGAATTCATGACTTGTTAATTAGCACAAAGAATGTAAAATTTTGAGGTTTTGTTGACAAGATTAATGGTGGTCAAAATATATGGATTATCTAAAATATTACTGAGACAGCCCACAATATTGCCTAGTATAGGCATAAGGGTATAAGAATCTTGAATTCTTTATTGTTCAAATTTCACAATCATTCTCTAGGACTGATTCATAACTGGACTTTTATCCAGCAACTGTTTTTTGGTAACCTGATTCTGACTATCAGGGTCAGCTGGATCATGTACCTAAAGTTATTATCACATTTATTTCTAGTGCAAAATGGTTTGGAACCCACAAACGGCCAGATATGAGATTTTGTCGAGCCTACTGATAAGGTTATGTGACTACTTTATGCCTCCTTGCTAATAAATATTTGTATGTGTGAAATTACCTTTCCCTATAGTTGTGGAGGAAGAAAAGTATAGTTACCATCTATCTATAACTATTGATAAGTATTGATTTTTACCAAAAATATTATGTTATTTTTCATGACCAAATTGTCTTAGTTCATAATAACAAGCCCTCTGAAAAATTCTAAATGCAAATGTATTCATCTGTTCATGCACACACACACAGGACCATCTTCATCATTATCCTTTCTATTTTTGTAACAGTTCTTACCTCTTCTATCATTTTTTCCTTTGGGTGAAGATTAGTAAATACTAATAAAAAAACCCAAACAAACAGAGAATTATGTATGCCATGGATGTCCCCATTTTACCTCAAATGGTAACGACACCTAGCTATAAAAGTGGGTGAAGTAGGTATTACTTAAACGAAATATTTATATTCCATTCTATGACTGTTATGAAGTATCTCAAATACAATTTCAGTAACATAAATACAAACTTTAATGATTAAATAAATAGGTATACCAATTTTCCCTACATTTTTCCTCCTTTTTCTTCCCCTTCCTCCTTTTCTGAGTCTTGGTTTTGGAAGTTGTGTCAGCGTGGAAGTTAGAAGTATGCCCGAGGATGAACTTTGTGCTATTGTGGCAAACCGATTGGTTATATACATGGGAGACTGAGCAAGTAAGTAAATAATTTGATGATGATTGGAGCCAGATTTATCACTGTACATGTAATAAAAGTGGATACTAAAATCAACCCTGTAGTTTTGAATCGAAATTGGAGAAAGTAGGATGAAATTTTGGGTTTTGAGATAGACAGATGAGAGAGAGAGAGAGAGAGGAAGAGAGGTTAGATAGGAATACATGTGTATATGTATGTATGTGTGTGTATGTTTGATTTCTAAATACCATTCTCCACTAAAGAGAAAAAATGAAAGATCCTTGTGAAATGGCTGACTCCAAAACTGTAGCACAAAAAAATAGCAGGTTATCCCAGAAGAAAACATAACAGATTGTAAAATGTATGAAGAAAATGATGGAGGTATGCCTAAGAGACAAGGAGCCAGCTTGAAAGGTTTCTTATTACACAAGACTGGGATAATCTGAGCATGAGATAGAGATAGAGACAGACATAGAGACAGAAACAGAGATAGAGATAGAGATATTAAATAATTTTAGATTGTAAATTATAAGTAAGTAATAAGAACCCATGATTATATTCTGGTATAAATTAATAAGTGAGAAAGTTTAAATGAGTAAGAAGGAACAGCTCTACATTACAGTAGAAGTCTTAATATCTTCTCCTAAAATTATTATTATTTATTAATTATTTAACATAATTATTAATTAACTTTACAGTGGAGAAATGTCAGGCATCATCTTAGCCATGTGATAAAAGTTAATACCCCAGTATGGAACAAATTGGTATCATATGCTTATTAATGTGCTGCAATGAAAAGAAAATAGCATCACTTTTAGTATTTTCCTGCCCTTCCCAAATTATTATTTATTTATGTATAAGTTCCACATAAATTATGAGCCAATAAAATCAAATCCAAATTGATGGAAATTCTACAGAGAGTTTGGGCTATAATCTATAAAAATATCAATATAAAAGTCAGGAAACATAAGGAAAGACTGAGGCACTATTCCAGATTGGAGGAAATTAAAGGAACATGATGACTAAATGCAATAAAAGCTTCTGAATTTTGTAAATATCACTTGGACAGTGGATAAAATTTGAGTGCGATCAGTTAAGAAGATGGTGATATTGGATAGTATTAACTTTTTGATATTGATAGTTGTACTATTGTTATGAGGAGAATGTCTCCTTTTTGCAAATATACATTGAAACATTAAATGTTAATAAGATAACATACATGCAGCCTATTCTCACATAGTACAGTAAAAGACAACAAAAACAAGAGAGAAAATGCTAGCACAAATATAACAGTTAACAATTGGGGAAGCCCTGTGTAAGGGTATATAGGAGTTCTGTGCACTATCAAAATTATCCTGTGGATTTGAAAATATTTTCAAATAAACAGTTCAAATAAATAATATTGTTACAACATATCATCATATAACAACAGCAGAAACAGTAGTCCTCAGTCTCTCTCAATTCTGTTGATAGAATTTGGAGATGTCTAATGAAGTTAGAAAAGAATTCTTGGCCTAGTCTTCCTTATTCAGGTTTCTACCACTTGCTGTCCAACTTGTGGGTTTTCTTGTATTTTTTTCCTCAGAGGTCAGTCCTCCACCTCGGCCCTTTAGTTTTGCAGTCATGGCGAATGGTTGCTGTGTTTAAGGAGCCAGTGGATGACAAAATTCACCTGAGACCACATAACCAGAGAAGACCAAACTGAGTTTTGAAACTAGGAAATCTTGACTCCATAGTCCTCTGATCTAAAGCCATCTGGCTGGGTCCTGGTGCTCCAGCCTGGTGTCAGACCTAGGCCTCTGAGGTGGGAGAACTGAGTTCAGCACATTGGCCCACCAGAGACCTCCTGGCACCATGTAATATCAATTGGCAAGAACTCTCCCAAAGATCTCCATCTCAATGCTAAGACCCAGTTTCACCCAAAGGCCAGCAAGCTACAGTGTGGGATGCCCCATGCCAAACAACTAGTAAGACAGGAACACAATCCCACCCATTAGCAGAGAGGCTGCCAAAAATAATAATAAGTTCACAGAGACCCCAAAACACACCACCGGATGTGGCCCTGCCCACGAGAAAAACAAGATCCAGCACCACGCATCAGAACACAGGCACAAGTCCCCTTCACTAGGAAGCCTACACAAGCTACTGAACCAAGCTCATCCACTGGTGGCAGACACCCAAAACAATGGGAACTATGAATCTGCAGCCTGTGAAAGGAGACACCCAAAACAGTAAGTAAAGCAAAATGAGAAGACAGAGAAATACACAGTAGATGAATGAGCAAGGTAAAAACTCACCAGACCAAACAAATGAAGAGGAAATAGTCAGTCTACATGAAGAAGAATTCAGAGTAATGAAGGTAAGGATGATGAAAATCTTGGAAAGAAAATGGAGAAAATACAAGAAATGTTTAACAAGGACCTAGAAGAACTAAAGAGCAAACAAACAATGATGAACAACAAAATAAATGAAATTAAAAATTCTCTACAAGGAATCAATAGTAGAATAACTGAGGTGGAAGAATGGATAAGTGACCTGGAAAGTAAAATACTGGAAATAACTACCACAGAGCAGAATAAAGAAAAAAGAATGAAAAGAATTGAGGACAGAGTCAGAGATATCTGGGACAACATTAAACACAACAACATTCAAATTATAGGAGTCCCAGAACAAGAGAAAAAGAAAGGGTCTGAGAAAGCATTTGAAGACATTATAGTTGAAAAATTTCCTAACATGGGAAAGGAAATAGTCAATTAATTCCAGGAAGTGTAGAGAGTCCCATACATGATAAATCCAAGGAGAAACATGCCAAGACACATATTAATCAAACTATCAAAAATTAAATACAAAGAAAAAATATTAAAAGCAGCAAGGGAAAAACAACAAATAACATAAAAGGGAATCCAGACAAGGTTAACAGCTGATTTGCAGCAGAAATTCTACAAGCCAGAAGGGAGAGGCAGGACATAATTAAAGTGATGAAAGGGAAAACCTACAAGCAAGATTACTCTACCCAGCAAGTATCTCATTCAGATTCAAAGGAGAAATTAAAACCTTTACAGATAAGCAAGAGCTAAGAGAATTTAGCACAAAACTATCTTTATAACATATGCTAAAGAAATTTCCCTAGGCAGGAAACAGAAAAGAAGGAGAAGATCTACAATAACAAACCAAAAACAAGAAAATGGTAATAAGAACATACATGTTGATAACCACCTTAAATGTAAATTGATTAAATTCTCCAACCAAATGACATAGATTGGCTAAATGGATACAAAAACAAGTCTCATATATATGCTGTCTAAGGAGACCCACTTCAGACCTAAGGACACATACAGACTGAAAGTGAGGGGATGGAAAAAGATATTTCATGCATATGGAAATCAAAAGAAAGATGGAGTAGTAATTCTCATATCAGACAAAATAGGCTTTAAAATAAAGACTACTACAAGAGACAAAGAAGGACACTACATAATGGTCAAGGGATCAATCCAAGAAGAAGATATAACAATTGTGAATATTTGTGCACCCAACATAGCAGCACCTCAATACATAAGGCAAATGCTAACAGCCATAAAAGGGGAAATCAACAATAACACAATTAGTGGGGATCTTTATCACCCCACTTTCATTAATGGACAGAAAATCCAAATGGAAATAAATAAGGAAACACAAGCTTTAAATGACACATTAAACAACATGGAATTATTTGATATTTATAGGACATTCCATCCCAAAACAACAGAATACACTTTCTTCTCATGAGCTCATGGAATATTCTCCAGGACAGATCATATATAGGGTCACAAAAAAAGCCTCAATAATCTTAAGAAAATTGAAATCATATCAAGTATATTTTAGGACCACAATGCTATGAGACTAGATATCAATTACAGGAATAAAACCTGTAAAATTACAAACAAATGGAAGCTAAACAATATGCTACTAAATAGCCAAGAGATCAGTGTAGAAATCAAAGAGGAAATTTAAAAATATTTAGAAAGAAATGATAATGAAAACACAACAACCCCAACCCTATGGGATGTAGCAAAAGCAGTTCTAAGAGGGAAGTTTATAGCTATACAATACTACCTCAAGAAACAAGAAAAATCTCAAATAAACAACCTAACTTTACACCTAAAGCAATTAGAGAAGGAAGAACAACAACAAGTGAGATCAGTGTAGAAATCAAAGAGGAAATTTAAAAATATTTAGAAAGAAATGATAATGAAAACACAACAACCCCAACCCTATGGGATGTAGCAAAAGCAGTTCTAAGAGGGAAGTTTATAGCTATACAATACTACCTCAAGAAACAAGAAAAATCTCAAATAAACAACCTAACTTTACACCTAAAGCAATTAGAGAAAGAAGAACAACAACAAACAAAACAAAGTTAGCAAAAGGTAAGAAATCATAAAGATCAGAACAGAAATAACTGAAAAAGAAATGAAGGACACAATAGCAAAGATCAATAAAACTAAAAGCTGGTTCTCTGAGAAGATAAACAAAATTGATAAACCATTAGCCAGACTCATCAGGAAAAAAAGTGAGAAGACTCAAATCAACAGAAATAGAAAGGAAAAAGAAGAAGTAACAACTGACACTGCAGAAATAGAAAGGATCATGAGAGATTACTACAAGCATCTATATGCCAGTAAAATGGACAACATGGAAAAATTGTACAAATTCGTAGAAATGCACAACTTTCTGAGACTGAACAAGGAAGAAATAGAAAATATGCACAGGCCAATCATAAGCACTGAAATCAAAACTGTGATCAAACATCTTCCAACAAACAAAAGCTCAGGACCAGATGGCTTCACAGGCAAATTCTATCAAACATTTAGAGAAGAGCTAATACCCATTCTTCTCAAATGCTTCCAAAATATAACAGAGAGAGGAACACTCCAAAACTCATTAGACAGACCATGATCACCCTGATACCAAAACCAGACAAACATGTCACAAAAAAATAAAACTAGAGGCCAATATCACTGATGAATATCAGTGATGCAAAAATCCTCAACAAAATAATAGCAAACAGAATCCAACAACACATTAAAAGGATCATACATCATGATCAAGTGGGGTTTATCCCAGGATTGCAAGGATTCTTCAATATATGCAAAGCAATCAATGTGATACTCCATATTAACCAATTGAAGGAGAAAAAACACGATAATCTCAATAGCTACAGAAAAAGCTTTTGACTAAATTCAACACCCATTTATGATAAAAAACACTCCAGAAAGTAGGCATAGAGGGAATCTACCTCAACTTAATAAAGGCCATATATGATAAACCCACAACCAATACTGTTCTCAGTGGTGAAAAACTGAAACCATTTATGATCAGGAACAAGACAAGGTTGCCCCCACTCACCACCATTATTTAACATAGTTTTGGAAGTTTTAGCCATAGCAGTCAGAGAAGAAAATGAAATAAAATGAGTCCAAATTGGAAAAGAAAAAGTAAAACTGTCACTGTTTGCAGATGACATGATACTCTACATAGATAATCCTAAAGATGCTACCAGAAAACTACTAGAGCTAATCAATGAATTTGGTAAAGTAGCAGGATACAAAATTAATGCACAGAAATCTCTGGCATTCCTATACACTAATGATGAAAAATCTGAAAGAGAAATTCAGGAAACACTCCCATTTACCATTGCAAAATAAAATAAAATAAAATAAAATACCAAGGAATAAACCTACCTAAAGAGACCAAAGACTTGTATGCAGAAAACTATAAGACACTGATAAAATAAATTAAAGATGATACAGATGGAGATATGTACTAAGAATCAGCATTGTGAAAATGACTATACTACCCAAAGCAATCTACAGATTTAATGCAATACCTATCAAACTACCAGTGGCATTTTTCACAGAACGAGAACAAAAATTTCACAATATGTATGGAAACAAAAAAACCCCAAATAGCCAAAGCAATCTTGAGAAGGAAAAATGGAGCTGAAGGAATCAGACTCCTTGACTTCAGACTATCTTATAAAGCTACAGTAATCAAGACAATATGGTACTGGCACACACAAAAAGGAAATTTGGATCAATGGAACAGGATAGAAAGCCCAGAGGTAAACCCACACACATATGGTCACCTTATCTTTGATAATGTAGAATAGACAACCTCTTCAATAAGTGCTGCTGGGAAAACTGGACAGCTACATGTAAAACAATGAAATTAGAATACTTCCTAACACCATACACAAAAATAAACTTTAAATGGATTAAAGACCTAAATTTAAGGCCAGACACTATAAAACACTTAGAGGAAAACATAGGAAGAACACTCTTTGTCATAAATCACAGCAAGACCCTTCTGACCCACCTCCTAGAGAAACGGAAATAAAAATAAACAAATGGAACATAATGAAACTTAAAAGCTATTGCACAGCAAAGTAAACCATAAACAAGATGAAAGGACAACTCTCAGAATGGGAGAAAATATTTGCAAATGAATCAACTGACAAAAGATTAATATCCAAAATATGCAAGCAGCTCATGCAACTCAATATCCAAAAAACAAACAACCGAATCCAAAAATGGGCAATAAACCTAAATAGTCATTTCTCCAAAGAAGACATACAGATTACCAGCAAACACATGAAAGGATGTTCAATGTCACTAATCATTAGAGTAATGCAAATCATAACTACAATGAGGTATCAACTCACACCAATCAGAATGGCCATCATCAAAAATCTACAAACAATAAATGCTGGAGAGGGTGTGGAGAAAGAGGAACCCTCTTGCACTGTTGTTGGGAATGTAAATTGATACAAGCACTAAGGAGAACAGTATGGAGGATCCTTAAAACCTAAAAATAGAACTACCATATCACCCAGGAATCCCACTACTGGGCATATAACCTGAGAAAACCATTATTCAAAAAGAGTCATGTACCACAATGTTCATTGCAGCACTATTTACAATAGTCAGGACATGGAAGCAATTTAAGTGCCCATTGACAGATGAATGGATAAAGATGTGGCACATATATAAAATGAAGTATTACTCAGCCATAAAAAGAAATTAAATTGAGTTATTTTTAGTGAGATAGATGGACCTAAAGTCTGTCATACATAGTGAAATAAGTCAGAAAGAGAAAAACAAATACCATATGCTAACACATATGTATGGAATTCAAAAAAAATAGAAATGGTTCTGATGAACCTAGGGGCAGGACAGGAATAAAGACGCAGATGTAGAGAATGGACTTGAGGACATGGGGAGGGTGAAGGGTAAGCTGGGACGAAGTGAGAGAATTTCATTGACATATATACACTACCAAATGTCAATTAGACAGCTAGTGGGAAGCAGCCGCATAGCACAGAGAGATCAGCTTGGTCCCCTGTGACCACGTACATGGGTGGGATAGAGAGTGTGAGGGAGATGCAAGAGGAAAGGGATATGGTGATGTATGTATACATACAGCTGATTCACTTTGTTATACAACAGAAACTAACACAACATTGTAAAGCAATTATAGTGCAATGAAGGTGTTATAAAAAAAAAAGGAATTCTTATAAAAACTCTTGTGTACCAATCACAGCAATATCAATCGTCATCTGTAAGGTTCTGAGAACTCCTATTTGTTAATACAAAAGGCCTCTGCACCCTAAATCATGACTTTAATGCCATCCCAGGCTGGATTAACTTCCATTACCAACAAATAACATATAATTATAGCATATTTACCCTGTTATTTTAAATCTAAATTACATAATTTAAGTCGATTAAATGTAGTATGTAGAAATACCTTTATGAACCAAAGGATATACTAGCTAGCCATGTTTTTCTTTCTTCTATGTTTCTTTAAAACTCAACCTGAAGATGTGCAGAAAATATAAAAAAGTTGCTCACCAGCATTTTACCCTCTAATCATCTCCAAAGGATACGTAAGAAACAGAGTAGATTAAAATCTCTCTAGTCATTTGCCATCAATTGTGATATCTCCACCTCTCACAAAAATCACAGTAAACTTATTCCCAAGAGAAACTGATAATGTCCAGGTAATAAATTTTCTAAAGGTGTGTAAAGTTATTTAGGTGCAAGGATATGTGTAGAACAAAGTGTTTCAGCATAAAACAAAGCTGACTTCACATTCCCACTGTGCTTGCTCTATGGAATCATTCCATGTTGAGCTGACTATATCTCCAAACTATGGATAAATCAAGCTCAAGGTACCTTCTTCATAGGGTAACCTGTAAACTGTTACCAAGAAATGGCTCGCTGCCCAACTCACACAGAAACCAATACTATGACACTGGCTTTTTAGAAAAGAAAAATCTTTATTGAGAGATGTACTGGGAAAGGAGACAGGAGGCAAGACTTTTAATATGTTTCTCCCATCTGGGGTCAGATCAAACTTTCATGGGTTAGGGGTGGGTGGGCTGGTATGCAGAAGCACTGGTGGGGCAGGTTTCAATTGGAGGGCTTTGGAACCTAGAAATGCAAGATGTGGTAAAGGGGCTTCAGCACCAGATCTTCTTGGACAATGGACCATTCATTTCTGAAAGGGTTCTGGCATTCAGGTTGTGGTCCTGTCCTGGTCCTTTGGTTCCATGCAGATGGGAGAAATTTTGGTTCTGGATATTATATGAGATCAAAATTTTTCCTCTGCACATGTTTGTCTGCATCACTATATTTCCATAATAATGTCACATTCTGAAGTATTAAGAGTTAAGACTTCAAATATGATGTGTTATTTTTAGAGGGAACATGTGGAGGGGAACACAATCCAAGCCATTACACACATGAAACAACCAAAAACAAAGAAAAAATCTAACAAAAATATTAAAAGTAATATCAGAAATAATAAATGACATCAGAACAACTCTATGCCAATAAGTTTGAAAATATAAATGAAATAAATTCCTTGAAAAACTATTAAAGTTTATTTATGAAAAATAGATAACTTGATTATCCCCTACATCCATTACAGAAAATAAATTTGTAGGAAAAACAAACAACAATAGCCTACCACAATGAAAAGCCCAGATGGCTTTACTGATACTTTCTAACAACATCTGAAAATTAAATAATACTAGTTCCATACAAACTGTTGTAGAAACTCACTCTGTGAGGCCATTATTACCTTGTATGTTAGTTTCTTAAGGTTACTACAACAAATTAATACAGACTAGGTGACTTAAAATAACAGAAATTTATTTTTTTCTAGTTCTGGAGTCTGGAAGTCTGAAATCAAGGTGTCAGCAGGACCACACACCCTCTGAAGCCTCTATGGGAGAATCTTTTCTTGCTTCTTCCAGCTTCTTGTGTCTTGAGGAGTTTCTTGGCTTGTGGCCACATCATTTCAATCTTTGCCTCTGTGGATATATTGACTTCCCTTTTCTTTGCCTATGTGCCTGTGTCTTTCCTCTACTCTCTGTCTCAAATATCCCTTTACCTCTGTTTTATGGATTGAGAGCCAGCCAGATAATCTAGGGTAAACCCTGCCTCTCAAGATCCTTAATGTAATCTTATTTCTCTTTTTGGTCACATAAGGTGATATAATTTTACCATATAATATTCACAGGTTTTGGGTATTAGGATGTAGACATATCTCTTTAGTAACTACCATTCAGCAAACAAAATGTTGATGCCAAAATTGGACAAAACCATTATTATAAAGGAAAACTACAGATCAACATCTATGAAATCACTAGGAAAATTATAAAGACAGTTTTAGAAATTTGAATACAATATATTTTAAAAGTACAGTTTGACCAACTAAGGTTTATCCAAGGAATGCAAGTTTCGTTGAATATTTAAATATCAATTAATACAATTAATGATATTAAAAGATTAAAAAATAAAAACTTTATAATGTAGAATTTGATTTAAATTAGTAGCTCAACATCATTGAATAGTAAGTTTCCCCTTTCAGACTTTCTAATTCACAATTAATGAAGTCTTCACCTGACCAGAAGAAATTTGAAAAATAAGATTTCTTTTAAACACAAATTTATTATTTTTTAAAACTCTGAGATTATTTAATTATGCTTATGTTTTTTATGTCAATATGTCCTTTATGTTGTCAAATTATGATGATGATAGATTATATGTTTACTTACATTTATTTATACATAACTATATATTTTACTTGCCAAAATAGTATCAGCATGCTTATGTAAGTCTCTGGAAATGTTACCAACCCATGAAATTCCAAAGTCTTGGAATCACTGTTATAAAATATTACACCACATTATTTGTCATTGTGTATTATATATTCTCCTCTGTCTCCCCTGTTCTGATGGAGAGAAAAAGACAAAGACAGAGAGAGAGAGTGAACACACAAACTATCCTCTCTCTGGAGTAAGTGTAATAGACTAGAAACAAGAAGGAAGAGTAACTTTATCCACTATAAAACATAATCCACTCTTTGTTCTGGAATCTTCTTTTTTTTATATATATTTCAACAAGTAATTTTATTTCATTATTGGAGTATAATTGCTTTACAATGGTGTGTTAGTTTCTGCTTTATAACAAAGTAAATCAGCTATACATATACATATATGTCCATATCTCCTCCCTCTTGCCTCTCCCTTCCACCCTCCCTATCCCACGTCTCTAGGTGGACACAAAGCACTGAGCTGATCTCCCTATGCTATGCAGCTGCTTCCCACTAGCTATCTATTTTACATTTGGTGGTGTATATATGTCCAAACCACTCTCTCACTTCATCCCAGCTTACCCTTTTCCCTCCCCGTGTCCTCAATCAAGTCCATTCTCTACGTCTGTGTCTTTATTTCTGTCCTGCCCCTGGTTCCTTTTTTTTTTTTTTTAATTTTTGAATTTTATTTTATTTATCTTGTTTATACAACAGGTTCTTATTAGTCATCAATTTTATACACATCAGTGTATACATGTCAATCCAAATCGCCCAATTCATCACACCACCATCACCACCAACCTACAGCTTTCCCCCCTTGGTGTCAATATGTTTGTTCTCTACACCTGTGTCTCAATTTCTGTCCTGCAAACCAGTTCATCTGTATCATTTTTCTAGGCTCTACATACATGCATTAATATACGCTATTTGTTTTTCTCTTTCTGACTTACTTCACTCTGTATGACAGTCGCTAGATCCATCCACGTTTCAACAAATGAACCAAGTTCATTCCTTTTAATGGCTGAGTAATATTTGATTGTATATATGTACCACAACTTCTTTATCCATTCATCTGTCAATGGGCATTTAGGTTGCTTCCATGACCTGGCTATTGTATGTAGTGCTGCAATAAACATTGGGGTGCATGTGTCTTTTTGAATTATGGTTTTCTCTGGGTATATATCCAGTAGTGGGATTGCTGGATCATATAGTAATTCTATTTTTAGTTTTTTAACGAAACTCCATTCTGTTCTCCATAGTGGCTGTATCCATTTACATTCCCACCAACAGTGCAAGAGGGTTCCTTTGTCTGCACACCCACTCTAGCATTTGCTCTTTGTAGATTTTCTGATGATGTTCATTCTGACTGGTGTGAGGTGATACCTCATTGTAGTTTTGATTTGCATTTCTCTAATAACTACTGATGTTGAGCAGCTTTTCATGTGCTTATTGGCCATCTGTATATCTTCTTTGGAGAAATGTCTATTTATGTCTCCTGCCCATTTTTGGATTGGGTCGTTTGCTTCTTTAATATTGATCTGTATGAGCTGTTTATATATTTTGGAGATTAATCCTTTGTCCATTGACTCATTTGCAAATATTTTCTCCCATTCTGAGGGCTGTCTTTTCGTCTTTTTTATGGTTTCCTTTGCTGTGCAAAAGCTTTGAAGTTTCATTAGGTCCCATTTGTTTATTTTTGTGTTAATTTCCATTACTCTAGGAGACGGATCAAAAAAGATCTTCCTGTGATTTATGTCAAAGAGTGTTCTTCCTATGTTTTTCTCTAAGAGTTTTATAGTGTCTGGTGTTACATTTAGGTCTCTAATCCATTTTGAGTTTATTTTTGTGTATGGTGTTAGGGATTGTTCTAATTTCATTCTTTTACATGTCGCTGTCCAGTTTTCCCAGCACCACTTATTGAAAAGGCTGTCTTTTCTCCACTGTATATCGTTGCCTCCTTTGTCATAGATTAGTTTACCATAGGTGCATAGATTTATCTCTGAGCTTTCTATCTTATTCCATTGATCTTACTTTCTGCTTTTGTGCCCCTACCATATTGTCTTGATTACTGTAGCTTTATAGTATAGTCTGAAGTCAGGGAGCCTGATTCCTCCAACTCCATTTTTTTCTTCAAGACTGCTTTGGTCATTTGGGGTCCTTTCTGTCTCTATACAAATTTTAAGATTTTTTTGTTCTAGTTCCATAAAAATTGCCATTGGTAATTTGATAGGGATTGCATTTAATCTGTAGATTCCTTTTTGTCATATAGTTATTTTCACAATATTGATTCTAACAATCCAAGAACATGTTATATCTCTCCATCTGCTCGTATCATCTTTACTTTCTTTCACCAGTGTCTTATACTTTTCTGTATACAGGTCTTTTGGCTCCTTATGTAGGATTATCCATGGGTATTTTATTCTTTTTGTTGAAATGGTAAATGGGAGTGTTTCTTTAATTTTTCTTTCAGATTTTTCATCATTAGTGTATAGGAATGCAAGAGATTTCTATGCATTAATTTTGTATCCTGCAACATTGCCAAATTCATTGATTAGCTCTAGTAGTTTTTTGGTGGCATCTTTATGATTCTCTGTGTATAGTATCATGTTGTCTGCAAACAGTAACAGTTTTACTTCTTCTTTTCCAATTTGTATTCCTATTATTTATTTTTCTTCTCTGATTGCCATGGCTAGGACTTCCAAATCTATGTTGAGTAATAGTGGTGAGAGTAGAAATCCCTGTCTTGTGCCTGATCTTAGAGGAAATGCTTTCAGTTTTTCACCTTTGAGAATGATGTTTGCTGTGGGTTTGTCATATATGGCCTTTATTATGTTGAGGTAGGTTCTCTCTATGCCCATTTTCTGGAGAGTTTTTATCATAAGTGGGAGTTGAATTTTGTCAATAGCTTTTTTGACATCTATTGAGATGATCATATGTTTTTTTATTCTTCAGTTTATTAATATGGTGTATCACATTGATTTATTTGCATATATTGCAGAATCCTTGCATCTCAGGGATAAATCCCACTTGTTCAAGGTGTATGATCCTTTTAATATGTTTTTGGATTCTGTTTATTAGTATTTTGTTGAGAATGTTTGCATCTATATTCATCAGTGATATTGTTCTGTAATTTTCTTTTTTTGTAGTATCTTTGTCTGGTTTTGGGTTCAGGGTAAATGTGGCCTCATAAATGACTTTGTGAGTTTATCTTCCTCCCCAGTTTTTTGGAAGAGGTTGAGAAGGATGGGTGTTAGCTCTTCTCTAAATGTTTGATAGAATTCACCTTTAAAGCCCTCTGGTCCTGAACTTTTGTTTGTTGGAAGGTTTTTAATCACAGTTTCAATTTCATTGCTTGTGATTGGTCTGCTCATATTTTCTATTCCTTCCTGGTTCAGTCTTGGAAGGTTATACCTTTCTAAGAATTTGTCCATTTCTTCCAGGTTGTCCATTTTATTGGCATAGAGTTGCTTGTAGTAGTCTCTTAGGATGCTTTGTTTTTCTGTGGTGTCTGTTGTAACTTCTCCTTATTCATTTCTAATTTTATTGATTTGAGTCCTCTCCCTCTTTTCCTTGATGAGTCTGGCTAATGTTTATCTTCTCAAAGAACCAGCTTTTAGTTTACTTAGTCTTTGCTATTGTTTTCTTTTTTTCTATTACATTTATTTCTGCTCTGATCTTTATGACTTCTTTCCTTCTAATAACTTTACATTTTGCTTGTTCTTCTTTCTCTAGTTCCCTTAGGTGTAAGTTTATATTATTTGAGAATTTTCTTGTTTCTAGAGGTAGGCTTGTATAGCTATAAACTTCCCTCTTAGAACTGCTTTTGCTGCATCCCATAGGTTTTGGATCATCCTGTTTTCATTATCATTTTTCTCTAGGCATTTTTTGATTTCTCCTTTTACTTCTTCAGTGATCTCTGTTATTTAGTAACATATTTTTTAGCCTCCATATGTTTGGGTTTTTTATGTTTTTTTTCCCTGTAATTCATTTCTAATCTCATAGCATTGTGGTCAGAAAAGATGGTTGCTATGATTCTAATTTTATTATATTTACTGAGGCTTGATTTGTGACCCAAGAAGTGATCTATCCTGGCGAATGTTCTGTGCACCTTTGAGAAGAAAGTGTAATCCTTTGTTTTTGGATGGAATGTCCTATAAATATCAATTAAATCTTTCTGGTCTATTGTGTCATTTAAAGCTTCTGTTTCCTTATTTATTTTCATTTTGGATGATCTGTCCATTGGTGTAAGTAAGGTGTTAAAGTCTCCCACTATTCCTGTGTTACTGTTGATTTCCTCTTTTATAGCTGTTAACAATTGCCTTATGTATTGTGGTGCTTCTATTTTGGGAACATATATATTTATATTTTTTATATCTTCTTCTTGGATTGATCCCTTGATCATTATGTAGTGTGCTTCCTTGTCTCTTGTAATATTTTTTTAGTTTAAAGTCTATTTTATCTGATATAAGTATTGCTACTCCAGCTTTCTTTTGATTTCCATTTGCATGGAATATCTTTTTCCATCCCCTCACTTTCAGTCTGTATGTGTCCCTAGGTCTGAAGTGGGTCTCTTGTAGATAGCATATATATGCATCTTGTTTTTGTGTCCATTCAGCAGGCCTGTGTCTTTTGGTTGGAGCATTTATTGCATTCATGTTTAAGGTAATTATCAATATGTATGTTACTATGGCCATTTTATTAATTGCTTTGGGTTTCTTTTTGTAGGTCTTTTTCTTCTTCTGTGTTTCCCACTTAGAGAAATTCCTCTAGCATTTGTTGTAGATCTGGTTTGGTGGTGCTGAAATCTCTTAGTTTGGCTTGTCTGTAAAGCTTTTGATTTCTCTATCGAATCTGAATGAGATCCTTGCCAGGTAGAGTAATCTTGGTTTTAGGTTCCCTTTTATCACTTTAAGTATATCATGCCTCTCCCTTCTATCTTATAGAGTTTCTGCTTAGAAATCAGCTGTTAACCTTATGGGAGTTCCCTTGTAGGTTGTCATTTTTCCTTTGCTGCTTTCAATAATTTTTCTTTGTCTTTAATTTTTGCCAATTTGATTACTATGTGTCTTGGTGTGTTTCTCCTTGGGTTTATCCTGTATGGGACTCACTGCTCTTCCTGGATTTGGGTGGCTCTTTCCTTTCCCATGTTAGGGAAATTTTTATCTATAATCTCTTCAAATATTTTCTCAGGTCCTTTCTCTCTCTCTTCTCCTTCTGGGACCACTATAATGCAAATGTTTTTGGGTTTAATGTTGTCCCAGAGGTCTCTTAGGCTGTATTCTTTTCTTTTCATTCTTTTTTTTTAATTTTTTTATTCTGTTCTCCAGCAGTGAATTCCACCATTCTGTCTTCCAGGTCACTTATCTGTTCTTCTGCTTCAGTTATTCTGCTATTGATTACTTCTACTGTAGTTTTCATTTCATTTATTTTATTGTTCATCTCTGTTCGTTTGTCCTTTAATTCTTTGAGGTCTTGTTAAACATTTCTTGCATCTTCTTGATCTTTGCCTCCATTTTTTTTCCCAAGGTCCTGGATCATCTCCACTACCATTATTCTGAATTCTTTTTCTGGAAGTTTACCTATCTCCATTTCATTTAGTTTTTTTTTTTTTTCTGGGGTTTTATCTTATTCCTTTATCTGTTACATAGCCCTGCCTTTTCATCTTGTCTATCTTTCTATGAATGTGGTTTTTGTTCCACAGCCTGCAGGATTGTTGTTCTTCTTGTTTCTGCTGTCTACCCTTTGGTGGATGAGGCTATCTAAGAGGCTTGTGTAAGTTTTCTTATGGGAGGGACTAGAGGTGGTTAGAGCTGACTGTGGCTCTGTTAGGCAGAGCTCAGTAATAATTTAATCCACTTGAATGTTCATAGGTGGGGCTGGATTCCCTCCCTGTGGTTGTTTGGCCTGAGGCAACCCAACACTGGAGTCAACCTGGGCTCATTGGTGGGGCAAATGTCAGACTCTGGGAAGGCTCAAACCAAGGAGAACCCACCAGAACCTCCGTTGCCAGCATCTCCACCCTCACAGTGAGCCACAACCACCCCCCACCTCTGCAGGAAACCTTCCAACACCAGCAGGTAGGTCTGGTTCATTCTCCCCTGGAGACACTTCTCCTTCCCCTGCGTCTCCATGTGCACACTACTGTGAGTGTGCTCTCCAAGAGTGGAGTCTCTGTTTTCTCCAGTCCTTTCAATGTCCTGCCATCAAATCCCACTAGCTTTCAAAGTCTGATTATCTAGAAATACCTCCTCCCATTGCTGGACCCCAGGTTGAGAAGCCTGATCTGGGCCTTAGAATCTTCACTCCAGTCAGTGGAATTCTGTGATATAAATGTTCTCCAGTCTGTGAGTCACCCACCCTGCCATTATGGGATTTGATTTTACTGTGATTGCACCCCTCCTACCATCTTGCTGTGACTTCTCCTTTGTCTTTGGATGTGGAGTATATTTTTTGGTGAATTCCAGTGTCTTCGTGTTGATGATTGTCCAACAGCTAGTTGTGATTCTGGTGTTCTCACAGCAGGGAGTGAGAGCACATCTTTCTACTCTGCCATGTTGGTTCATGGCAGCCTGTTCTGGAATATTCTGATGCACAAAATTAGCAACTCTTTCCCCCACCTCTTTTGTTGATGGGAATACATAAGAAGGATAAAGTTTCATCCTTATAAGAGATTTCAGTAATTAAAGGAAGACTCATTCTTGTATCAGTCTTTGCTTTAAGTCTCTGTCCTCTTTCCTAGTCTGATAAAATGAACTGAACACATAGAACAACCTACAAGGTCTCCATGAACTGCTACCTATTTGTTTTCTCTCAGGCCTCACCCCTCTTATCTTTCAAAAACAAAAGTAATACCTGTCACAAATTTGAGCCCTCCCAAATCTTACCACCAAGAATGACACACCAAAGGGCCTGAAAAATAGTTTGCAATGAGAGTAGACATGTATTCCTCCTCCAAATACAGTCTTCTCTCTGCCACCACCACCATCACAATCTGAATAATTTTGAGTGCTTGATGTTTACGAAGCCTCATATGGAGGAGGATGATTAGAGGAAGAGGGACATGGAATCAACCTAAGATTTTAGGAAATACATTTTAAGTAGTAAATGAAGACAGAGAGAAATAATTCAGGGTGTGTTCTTCAGCACACCTCTGGCCAGGTGTGCTGTTCAGACCATCTGAACCCCTTTGTTTGGAAAGTAAAGGATAGGGATATCTGTTTGCTAGCTATCATTTCTCTCTACTTCTGCTTCCCAAACTCATTTTGGGACTCTAAGCTGCCCCTCATCCTGCTCCCACAATGTAAAGCTCCATAAATGTACTGTTCACCAGTTAAATATGTCTCAGGGAGAAAAAATGTTGCATTCTTAGTCTGAGATTGTCATTCATCTTTAACTAGAACAATAAAGGGGAAAAAAAAAAACACATCGACAGGCACATACCTCATAGTACAGATATTTTATCCTACCTTAACTCAGTCTGGCCACAGATGGGATGGCTGGCACAGCCCAAGATGCATTGAGCCAGGCTGTTTTTCATTAGGACCTGCACAAATTTAATCCCCTCCATTCCTTGGACATTTCTCTCTCTCTCAATTCTTTCTTTAGATGTTTCTCACTCTGATGGCAAGACTCAAGCCTTAATAATCCATAATTTTAGAAGGAGCAATTTACAGTGTCACTTCCTTGGCACATTGATACAAGTTTTGATCCTAGAACATCCTCTTTCCATGTAAGGTAAAGAAACTTTTCCTTAACTGTAAATAAGAAGTGGAGAAGCCAACTGAATTCATACTGAGCAAATTTTATGTAATGTAATTGAGCACAGAAACACGTGGAATTCCTGATGATTTTGTAAATTGCTTATGAATGGCTCAATAGAGTTTGTGGGAAAGATGTCTTTTCTCATGAAAAGGAATATTTTTATAATCCCTTCTTTCCTTTCCCCTAGAACTGCATAGAGTAACTGGGAGCACACCTATCTTTTCACCCCCAAGAAGCACAAGATCTTTGATTCTTTTCAGAATGAGATTTTGCAAAGCAAGCAGACTGAAAAGGCTTAAGACAAGTGCAATCAAGAAAGTTTAAGGTACATGCAGCAAATATCGAAAGCCCAAATTTATTTCGAGAGAAGGTTTTCTGTAGGTTATACCTAGCAATGTCTAAACTGCCAGGTGAAGGTATTTGGATTTCATCTGTGAGAAATAGGTAACTGTTGAAAGGTTATAAATTGGAGAAGAATATGATAAATCTGGAGATTAAGGAAGATGAATCTGGCAGCAGTGTATAGATGGACAGGTGGAAGGCAGTGACTGGGTTAAGGTGTATATATTCCACATAAGGAGCCCTGCAGCTTTCCACATTAGTAGGAATTCTTTAGCAGATTACCAGGGGTCACTTGCAAGAGCTCTCTAATTGTGCTGCCCTCCCTGTTCAACATCTAAGGGTGCATCCTTCTGAAAGCATGCATCCCCACAGAGAATTAGACTGAGAAAAATACACATATCCACACGCACATATCTATTCATATTGTAATATACTAAATCTGAAGGTGAATGTTTTATAGCATATAAAATGTATATTAAGTTACATTTCAATGACAAATAGCATCCAGGATGTCAAATGGTTTCATACAAAATGTCCTCATTAATTCAGCTCCATGAATCTGTGCTCATAGAGCATCTAAGCTCCTGATGTTCTTTTGGCAGCATTATTTATTTAATACCATTTTCCCTGGTGTTGATATTCCTCCCCAAAAATAAGCTTCTCAAAAGTGCTTCAAAAAGGTATTACCGTTATCTCCTCAAATCCATATCCTCATTTAATTACATCTCCTTTTTTAAGTCAATTCCTTAGATTTCCCAACTTCAACTTGTTTATTTCCTGAAAAAAGATAACTTTTTCAGTGTGGGCTCTTCATACTTGCAATAGTATATGTGGACTTCAAATTTTGAAATAAGTAGCAACAAAACTCAATCCCTTCTTCCAAATCCCTCTCCTCTTAGTCATCTAAAATGCTTAATAATCCCCACTAAAAGTTGTATAGTTGTCCCACAGGGTATTGGTTCCAGGACCCCCACAGATACCAAAATCCTCTGATACTCAAGTTCCTTTTGTAAAATGATATTGTACAGTTGGCCATCCCGTATCCCAGCTTCTGCATCCAAGGAGTCGACCAATAGTAGATGAATAACTAAATTCACCAATAAAAATATTTCTCCCACTCACCAGTCTGACTTGTGTAATAGGACGTGCTGATCAAGATACCTTGTAGTAGCTGCTTCTAGAATATAGACTTTTGCTCATAATGAAAAATCCCTGCAGTGTGCATTATAAATGAGGACAATGGCTCCTAAAACTGAGGCTTAAACTACTTAGCATATATACAATATATCACTGCCCAGAACAGATTATTTTGAAGTTCATTGTAGATGTAGCATAAGCTAGCTAACATATTTGAAAAATACTGGACTGGGAGTAAATAAAACTGAAATCTACTGATGAATTTATTACAAATAATATTTGTGATCTTAGAAAATTATTAATTCTAGTCATTCTAGTTATTAGTTCTCTTGCTCCCTTACTCTGTCCTTTCATCTGTCTCTCCCTTCCTACTTTCCTTTCTTCTTCTTCATTTATTGAATAGGTAACCTCTAATACTCTTTGAACTCTTAATATTATATACCACGCTTTATAGTATAATATACTGATATTATCATTACTAACTTACAGATGGAAATGAGGCTCAGAGAGAGAATGTACTGGAGCCTCCAATGGGCCAAATCTGGTTGATAGTGTGTGGTCAAGAACAATAAAATTTCATTATCTCTTTTCCTGTGATGTTTCATGTTAGAGTTTTACTGTTGGAGGACCACCTCTTTCTCTACTATCTGATCTAGGTCTTATTAAAAACAGCTTTTTCAATGTTTTCTCACACTTCTCTCCCCTATTAAGTATACCTTAAGTATAACTTAATAGGTAAGTTATAGGTAAGTATAACTTACCTATTAAGTTATACTATAAGCCTCAGTTCAAATCCAATAGGCACATTCACCTGCTAGTTACTAGGGTTGCATTAACGGGTCAAGCTTTTCTGTTTGATTCTTCTCTTCAGAGAAAGTCTCTCCAGTGAGGCTTCTCAGCCCCTCAGAGAAGCAGATTTCTGGTGAACGTGTCATACAAATTGGTCAGACATAGCTGGTGACAATAACTATTTTAATACCTATATAAATGTCATTGAAAAACCTTCATTGCCAGTCTTTTAAATTGTTCCCAGAATCATAAATGCACAAAGATGCAAGGTCCTCAGCTATATGAATGATTTCTTTTCCTAGCTTTGTAGAGCAGTAGTTGTATAGGTAGATTTGAACAGAGGATAGATATATTATTTCTTTGTTCTAATTATTTTTCCAACAAATTTCTCCTTGGGATGACAATTTTATGCTTCCCAATAATGTTCTGTTCTAGATGATGGCATCTCTGGCTCTTTTGGTCCTTCATGCTTTGGGAGATAAATAGCATGTTCAAAGGAGCTATAGTCTGAGAAGCCATCATAGGTTGGATTAAACCTTGTATATATGTTTCCCTGCATCAGAATTTAGTGACAGTTTCTTTCTCCTTCCTCATCTTTCTCTGTTTCATAAAGAGATATGGCAAGAAAGACTTCAAAATCCTTTCTGCAGAGTTCATGTTATCCCTGATTAACTATTTGCCAATTGGGCTCCAGGGTGGCAAGTCATCAACACTATCAGTCTCCATATAAGCAGAGTATATTGTGTTGTCTGCCAAAATTAGTGAATTTTTTCTCCTCAGGACTAGAGTGAATTTTGTTTATGTAATTGGAATGAGTCAAGCATTTGAAGAACCAATTAAAATTGTTTTATAAGAACTTTTACACTATCACACACTATGCCCAGACTCTATTTATCTATTTTCTACTATGCATTAAATCTTCTGTCTGAAGGTCAGACAAGTCATTTCTCTGAATGGACCTGGTATTGCTCCCTCATTATTAAGGGCAAACAATTACAGTGTCTATATGGTAAAATTTATTGACAGTCTGCTCTCTTGTGCTACACTTCCACCTGTGGTAAAATCTCATTAGACCTAACTGCTTTGTAAGGACAAATCTCTGTTCAGATATGTTAAGGGACTTACATCTCAAGTGGTAAATAATTTCAAATGTTAAAGGAAGGAATTTTAAGCAGGAGATACTTATGTGTTATTCATTTTCCCACAGTGCACTACAGATAACTTATGGGGAATAAACAGCATCTTGATTTCAAAAATGTTCATGATTTTATTGATTTCTCTGTTCTAGTAAGATGGAAAAAGTGCTCACGTAAAGAATCCATGAGCTTGGGCTTGGGTGGAGCTATTCCCAAGGAACTGACAGTGATGTCTGTGCCTCTCCTTAATTAAATCTGTGTGACTTTCTACCTGTAGTTTTATCTGCTCTTCTACCATCACATATAGGGATTTATTTCCTTAGATAAAATGGTATCATCCAACTTTCTCTCTGGTAAACTGGATCCTGCTCTGCAGAGGATCAATGAGAATCCCACCATCATCTCTCCCAGAAAAGAATGTTGAGATAGGGAGAGGAACCAAGATGGCAGAATAGAAGGTTGTGCTCTCACTCCCTCTTGTGAGAACATAAGAATCACAACTAGCTGCTGGGCAATCATCGACAGGAAAACACTGGAACTCACCAAAAAATATATCCCACATTCAAAGACAATGAGACAGTAGGAGGAGCACAATCACAGTAAAATCAAAGCCAATAACTGCTGGGTTGGTAACTCACAGACTAGAGAACACTTATACCACAGAAATCCACCCACTGTAGTGAAGGTTCTGAGACCCACATCAGGCTTCTGGCAATGGGAGGAGGAATTCTTAGACAATCAGACTTTGAAGGTTAATGGGATTTGATGGCAGGACATTGACAGGACTGGGGGAAACAGAGACTCCACTCTTGGAGGGCACACACAAAGTAGTGTGTACATTGGGACCCAGGGGAAGGAGCAGTGACCCCAGGGGAGATGGATCCAGACCTACCTGCTGGTGCTGGAGGGTCTCCTGCAGAGGTGGTGGTGGCTGTGGCTCACTGTGGGGACAAGGACACTGACATTAGAAGTTCTGGAAAGTACTTCTTGGCATGAGCCCTCCCAGAGTTTGTCATTAGCCCCTCCAAAGAGCCCAGGCAGGCTCCAGTGTTGGGTTGTGCCAGGCCAAACAATGAACAGGGAGGGAAGCCAGGCCCACCCATCAACAGTCAAGCAGATTAAAGTTTTACTGAGCTCTGCCCACCAGAGCAACAGTCAGCTCTACCCACCACCAGTCCCCCCCATCAGGAAACTTACACAAGCCTCTTAGATAGCCTCATCCACCAGAGGGCAGACAGCAGAAGTAAGAACTACAATCCTGCAGGGTGTGGAAAAAAGACCACATTCACAGAAAGATAGACAAGATGAAAAGGCAGAGGGCTATATACCAGATGAAGGAACAAGATAAAATCCCAGAAAAACAACTAAATGAAGTGGAGATAGGCAACCTTCCAGAAAAAGAATTCAGAATGATGATAGTGAAGATGATCCAAGACCTCGGAAAAAGAATGGAGGCAAAGATTGAAAAGATGGCAAGAAATGTTTAACAAAGACCTAAAAGAATTAAAGAACAAACAAAGAGAGATGAACAATGTAAAAACTGAAATGAAAACTACACTAGAATGAATCAATAGCAGAATAACTGAGGCAGAAGAAGGGATAAGTGACCAGGAAGACAGATTGGTGGAATTCACTGCTATGGAACAGAATAAAGAAAAAAGAATGAAAAGAAATGAAGACAGCCTTAAAGACCTCTGGGACAACATTAAATGCAATAACATTCACATTATAGGGGTCCCAGAAGGAAGAGAGAGAGAAAGGACCAGAGAAAATATTTCAGAAGATTATAGTCGAAAACTTCCCAAACATGTGAAAGGAAATAGCCACCTAAGTCCAGGAAACACAGCAAGTCCCATACAGGATAAACCCAAGGAGGAGGAGAAACACACCAAGACACATAGTAATCAAATTGGCAAAAATTAAAGACAAAGAACAATTATTGAAAGCAGAAAGGGAAAAATGACAAATAACATACAAGGGAACTCCCATAAGGTTAATAGCTGATTTCTCAGCAGACACTCTACAAGCCAGAATAGAGTGGTATGATATACTTAAAGTGATGAAAGGGAAGACCCTACAACCAAGATTACTCTACCTGGCAAGAATCTCATTCAGATTCGTTGGAGAAATCAAAAGCTTTACAGACAAGGAGAAGCTAAGAGAATGCAGTACCACCAAACAAGCTCTACAACAAATGCTAAAGGAACTTCTCTAAGTGGGAAACACTAGAGAAGAAAAGGACCCACAAAAACAAACCCAAAATAGTTAAGAAAATGGTCATAGGAATATATATACCAATAATTACCTTAAACGTGAATGCAATAAATGCTTCAACCAAAAGATACAGTCTTGCTGAATGGACACAAAAACAAGACACATATATATGCTATCTACAAGAGACCGACTTCAGACCTAGGGACACATACAGACTGAAAGTGAGGGGATGGCAAAAGATATTCCATGCAAATGGAAATCAAAAGAAAGCTGGAGTAGCAATACTCATATCAGATAAAATACTTTAAAATAAAGAATGTTACAAGAGACAAGGAAGGACACTACATAATGATCAAGGGAGCAATCCAAGAAGAAGATATAACAATTATAAATATATATGCTCCCAACATAGAAACACCACAGTACATAAGACATCTACTAACAGCTATAAAAGACGAAATCGACAGTAACAAAATAATAGTGGGGGACATTAACACCTCACTTATACCAATGGACAGATCATCCAAAATGAGAATAAATAAGGTAACAGAAGCTTTAAATGACACAGTAGACAAGATAGCTTTAATTGATATTTATAGGACATTCCATCCAAAAACAGCAGATTACACTTTCTTCTCATGTGTGCATGGAACGTTCTCCAGGATAGATCACATCTTGGGTCACAAATCAGGCCACAGTCAATTTAAGAAAATTGAAATCATATCAAGCATCTTTTCTGACCACAAAGCTATGAGATTAGAAATTAATTACAGGGAAAAAACATAAAAAAAAATAAACACATGGAGGCTAAACAATACGTTACTAAATGACCAAGAGAACACTGAAAATCAAAGAGGAAATCAAGAAATACCTAGAGACAAATGACAATGAAAACATGATGATCCAAAGCCTATGGGATGCAGTAAAAGCAGTTCTAAGAGGGAAGTTTATAGCTATAGAAACCTACCTCAAGAAACAAGAAAAATCTCAAATAAACAATCTAAACTTACACCTAAAGGAACTAGAGAAAGAAGAACTAACAAAACGCAAAGTTAGCAGAAGGAAAGAAACATAAAGATCAGAGCAGCAATAAATGAAATAGAAACAAAGAAAACAGTAGCAATGATCAATAAAACTAAAAGCTTGTTCTTTGAGAAGATAAACAAAATTGATAAACCATTAGACTCTTCAAGAAAAAGAGGGAGAGGACTCAAATCAATAAAATAAAAAATGAAAAACGTGAAGTTACAACAGACACCACAGAAATTCAAAGCATAATGAGACTACTGCAAGAAACTCCATGCCAATAAAATGGATAACCTGGAAGAAATGGACAAATTCTTAGAAAGGTATAACCTTCCAAGACTGAACCAAGAAGAAGTAGAAAATATGAATAGACCATTAGCAAGTAATGAAATTGATAGTGTGATTAAAAATCTTCCAAGAAACAAAAGCCCAGAACCAGATAGCTTCACAGGTAAATTCTATCAAACATTTAGAGGAGAACTAACACCAATCCTTCTCAAACTCTTCCTAAAATTTGCAGAGGAAGGAACATTCCCAAACCCATTCTATGAGGCCATGATTACCCTGAACCAAAAGCAGACAAAGATACTACAAAATGTGAAAATTATAGACCAATATCACTGATGAATATAGATGCAAAAATCCTTAACAAAATACTAGCAAACAGAATCCAACAACATATTAAAAGGATCATACACCATGACCAAGTGGGATTTATCCCAGGGATCAAAGGATATAGATGCAAAATATCCTTAACAAAATATAGATGCAAATATAGATGCAAAAATCCTTAACAAAATACTAGCAAACAGAATCCAACAACATATTAAAAGGATCATACACCATGACCAAGTGGTATTTATCCCAGGGATGCAAGGATTCTGCAATATAGATGCAAAAATCCTTAACAAAATACTAGCAATATATAGATGCAAAAATCCTTAACAAAATATAGATGCAAAAATCCTTAACAAAATACTAGCAAACAGAATCCAACAAATTACAAGGATCATACACCATGACCAAGTGGGATTTATCCCAGGGATGCAAGGATTCTGCAATATCCACAAATCAATCAATGTGATACACTATATTAACAAATTGGAGAATAAAAACCATATGATCATCTCAATAGATGCAGAAAAACCTTTTGACAAAATTCAACACCGATTTGTGATAAAACTATCCAGAAAGAGGGCATAGAGGGAACCTAACTCAACATAATAAAGGTCATATACAACCAACCCACAGCAAACATCATTCTCAATGGTGAAAAACTGAAAGCATTTCCCCTAAGATCAGGAACAAGACAAGGATCTCCACTCTCACCACTATTATTCAACATAATTTTGGAAGTCCTAGTCTTGGCTATCAAAGAAGAAAAAGAAATCAAATAATACAAATTGGAAAAGAAGAAGTAAAACTGTCACTGTTTTCAGATGATATGATACTATACATAGAGAATCCTAAAAATGCCACCAGAAAACTACTAGAGCTAATCAATGAATTTAGTAAAGTTGTAGGTTAAAAATTAATGCACAGAAATCTCTTGCATTCCTAGGCACTAATGATGAAAAATCTGAAAGAGAAATTAAGGAAACACTCCCATTTACCATTGCAACAAAAAGAATAAAATAACTAGGAATAAACCTACCTAGGGAGACAAAAGACCTGTATGCAGAAAACTATGACACTGATGAAAGAAATTAAAGATGATACCAACAGATGGAGAGATATACCATGTTCTTGGATTGGAGGAGTCAATATTGTGAAAATGACTACACTACCCAAAGCAATTACAGATTCAGTGCAATCCCTATCAAATTACCAATGGCATTTTTTATGGAAGTAGGACAAAAAAAATCTTAAAATTTGTATGGAGACACAAAAGACTCTGTATAGCCAAAACAGTCTTAAGATAAAAAAGCAGAGCTGGTGGAATCAGACTCCCAGACTTTAGATTATACTACAAGGCTACAGTAATCAAGACAATACAGTAGTGGCACAAAATCAGAAGCATAGATCAACGGAACAATATAGAAAGCCCAGAGATAAACACACACACCTATGGTCAACTAATCTATGACAAAGGAGACAAGGATATACAATGGAGAAAAGACAGTCTCTTCAATAAGTGCTGCTGAGGAAACTGGACAGCTACATGTAAATTAATGAAATTAGAACACTCCCTAACACCATACACAAAAATAAACTCAAAATGGATTAGAGACCTAAATGTAACACCAGACACTATAAAACTCTTAGAGAAAAACATAGGAAGAACACTCTTTGACATAAATCACAGGAAGATCTTTTTTGATCCGTCTCCTAGAGTAATGGAAATTAACACAAAAATAAACAAATGGGACCTAATGAATCTTAAAATCTTTTGCATAGCAAAGGAAACCATAAACAAGACTAAAAGAAAGCCTTCAGAATGGGAGAAAATAGTAGAAAATTAATCAATAGACAAAGGATTAATCTTCAAAATATATAAACAGCTCATGCAGCTCCATATTAAAGAAACAAACAACCCAATCCAAAAATGGGCAGAAGACCTAAATAGACATTTCTCCAAAGAAGACATACAGATGGCCAAGAAGCATATGAAAAGCTGCTCAACACCAGTAGTTATTAGAGAAATGTAAATCAAAACTACACTGAGGTATCACCTCACACCATTTATAATGAGCATCATCAGAAAATCTACCAACAACAAATGCTAGAGTGAGTGTGGAGACAAGGGAACCCTCTTGCACTGTTGGTGGGAATGTAAATTGATACAGCCCCAATGAGAACAGTATGGCAGTTCCTTAAAAAACTGAAAATAGAATTACTATATGATCCAGCAATCCCACTACTGGGCATACACCCAGAGGAAACCATACTTCAAAAAGACACACACACCCCAATTTTCATTGCAGCACTCTTTACAATAGCCGGTTCGTGGAAGCAACCTAAATGCCCATTGACAGACAAATGGATAAAGAAGTTGTGGTACATATATACAATGGAATATTACTCAGGCATAAAAAGGAATGAAATTGCATATTTGTTGAGACGTGGATGGATCTAGAGACTGTCATACAGAGTGAAGTCATACAGAGTGAAGTAAGTCAGAAAGAGAAAAACAAATATCGTATAGTAATGCATGTATGTGGAACTTAGAAAAATAGTAGAGATGAACCAGTTTTCAGGGCAGAAGTTGAGACACAGATGTAGAGAACAAACGTATGGACACCAAGCCGGAAGGCCGTGAGAGTGTGGGGATGGTGGTGTGCTGAATTGGGCAATTGGGATTGACATGTATACACTGATGTGTATAAAATTGATGACTAATAAGAACCTGCTGTTTAATAAAAGAATTAAAATAAAATTCAAAAAAATGGTATCATCCTTTCCACGTAAGCCTATGTTTTATAAAAATTTATAATTTCTTGCACTGCCCTGGAAAACCACACTTAATGCTTTTCAGTGTTGCATTTGTGGTCAAATGTTAAGCTTCTTACTGTCTCTTATTTAGTTTAAGCTCATACAGATTGGGACTTGCTGAATCCTCTCTGGTATCATTCAATCCACAGTAGAGGTCTGAGTCCACGTTTCTCATGACACTATAGACATGCACCAGGAATGTTATTTGCAGGTCACTTTATTCCAGAATACTCAAATTTACGATTGAAACTCTAAAATGGTAGATTTATCTAAAACACAATGAAGTGATGTTAGTTTATTATGTATCATTCAACTAATTCCTTGCTTGGAGCTTTCAGTTCTGCTACCTAAAGGAAAATATCCCATTCCCTAGCATTCTCAATGGTCCTGATTCCCCTACTGTTGCCTTATTTTTGGTATTCTGTGAATATACTCACTGAAAAGAGGAAACTGTTTGCTAAGCTCAAACCTATAATATGCACCTTACAGTTACAGCCACCACTGACCATTTCTGTCTCGCATGATACTAGTTATAAAGCAAGTAACAGAACTCTTGTTACTTCACTTCTAGAAAAAAATGCCATATATTTATTTTTAGAATTTCTCTATGATTGCTAACTCTGGAATTAAAAACTCAGATTTTTGATGAAATTTCTGTTGATAAAAGCAATAGGCTGCTTACCTGTTTTCTTTGTACTCATATACAGCTTTAACCATCTGAAAACAGTTATTAATGAAAACTTTATTAGTGAAAACTATATAGGACTTAGTAAGATCTATAAATATCTGTGTTAGAGAATGAACCAAGGACCCTCTCAAAGTTTTATAGCATAGCTTCATTGACTTAATTCCCACACTTATTCCCAAAGAGTACAAGAGTCTAAAAGGTCTTATTTCTCTTTTGTCTATGAAATGTCCCTTTTGGGATCTATTTTCAATCAGGGTCCAAGCTGAGATTTGAAACCCATTTGTCAGGTTTTTTTAATGATGGATTAGTTCTTCATAAATATCCCAGAGTACACATTGCATTCAAATAATGCCTTAATCCTCAGGAATTGATGGATGTGGTGGATAACCAGTGAAGAAATCTGCCTGATGAATTCTTATTCCTACCGGGTCAATATACCCCACATATTTCAAAAAATCCCACCAGAATTAATGCCTATTCATGGACAATTTCACACTAGATTTAACCTGGAAATCTGGAATGTGCAGAAATTATGTCTTTTATGTCCTGGTAATGACAATAATTTCATCTGAGTGTATGCTAGAATCTTTTTGAAGTTCATGTCAGCTATCATATACTCCATTGGTTTTTAAGGATGTCCTGCTTTGCCAACTATAAACTTTGTAACCTTAGTTTTATCTAGGATTCCCAGATTCAGAATATAAAATTGTAGGACACCCAGCTAAATACGAATTTCAGATAAGCATGCAATGTTTGAAATATATTTAACTAAAATTTGTTGCTTATCCAACATTCAAATATACCTGGATGATATATCACACTTGTACTTTATCTGGCAATACTTATTCAATCACTTCCCAAAACTAAATTTATTTTCTTCATCTCTAAAAAGTTGCCTCTTGTGAGCTGCTGAATACTTTAAATGTATTTTGTAAACTTTAAAAGTTTAGTCACATATTATTTCTCACATCTAATTCTACAACTTTTATTTCCATAAGGTTTTTGTTTAATATACATTTAAATGGATTATTTAAATATTTTAATATTAATGATACGTTTTTCCCCCAAAGGGTCAAAATAATGGTCTATGTTTATTTTTTGTTTTTTTTTGGGGGGGGGAGGGGTTTCACCATACCACGTGGCATGTGGGATCTTAGTTCCCTGACCAGGGAATGAACCCACACCCTCTGCATTGGAAGCATGGAGTCTTAATCACTGGACCTCCAGGGAAGTTCCTATGTTGTTTTTTTGAGAGCATTTACTTGTGTTTCAGTGTCTATGGTTATGACAGCAATTTCCTCTCAGTTTCTCCTGGATTTGATGGATTGCCTGCATCTGTTGTACAAACAATCATGGTGAAACAGTAAGAGAAACAGAGTTCCAACTTGACTTTACTCCCTGAAATATGCTAAGCATATGGCGAGTTGGCAATAACCTGGTCCCAGGATAGGAATTTTGAGAGAGAGGGGAAGCTTATATTTTTACATTGCCCAGTCGGATCCCTGGAACCTTTATTAGCAGGGTAATCTCAGGAAAATGTGACAAAAGAAGCTGGGTTCCTTCCCACTCATACCTAAGATGATAGAACTTGGGAAATTTTAAATGCTAGGAATCAGCAAAAGACATGTCTATAAAGAAGACATGTTTTCAATGTATTTTCAAAGAAGAGTTTACCTTTTGGGAGGATGGAAAGGAAGAGAAGTAATAGAAAAAAAATCTAGAATGTTTGACTTTATACCAAGGTATTTAAATGAAGTTCCACAGTCTGGACACTTTCCAGATGTGAAAAAAGAAAAAAAAAAGAAAAAAATCCTTCACACAAACATTCAAGGTCTAGAAAGCAATGAAGAAGTCAAAGTGAGATTATTAGTATTTAGGTTCCTTTGTAGTTCAATACACTCTTAGCAGATAGAGCTTCCTTCACAAAATTATAAAAGATGTTTGTTCTGAAGAAAAGTGGAAGACTGGACATCATGTACAGATAGACAAAGGATGACTTAGTGGACCTTACATATCCCAGGGCATGTTAGTAATCAACAGTTTTAATTGCCAGTAACAATGATTTAACTCAATCTAACTTAAGGAGAAATAAGACTGACTGGAATATCTCATAAAATCATCTCCAGTCTGCCTCTAAGAAGGTCAATATTGTAACCTAGCTTCTGGAACAACTAGAACCAGGCACTCAAACACTTCTGGTACTCTCAATCCTTTTCTCATCTCTGATTCTTTATGTATGTCAGGCACATTCTCTCCTATTGTAGACATCTAGGATTTCACCAAATTGTGGTGACAAGACTATCAAAAGCCTCAGAATTCTACTTGAAAAAATGTTGACTATGATAATTGCAGTTTGAAAAATCCTAGGGAAGAACTGTCGCTAGATAAATGTGCCCATTACTCTACTAGAAATTGTTGTTGGGGTGAGATTACAATTATAAAGGAGAAAAGGTATTTCTAGGGGAGATAACATAGATGGAGTGGGGAAGAATTTTCCAGAGAAGTCACAGAAAATATGGAGGAATACTGAGCAGGTAAAACAATAGTCACTCACTGTAGAGAATTGACAACTATTAAATTAATAATCTGACACAAAGCAAATTACAAACCTCATAAGTGTTTACTTATAACAGGACACCTTAACTGAAGGTTGGGGAAAGTCTTTTTGAAGAAATGCCACCTGAAACAAAAGGAAGAGTGAGGAAAAGAGTAGTCCTGTAAAGGGAACACTTAAAGTTCAAAGAAAAAAAAAAACCTTCCCAATAAAAGGCTACTCTGTCTAGAGAATGATGAAAACATATAATACCACAGCATGAGCTTATGAAGGCATGGACAAAATCATGCCCATTGGAGAGAAAGTTAAATATTTTGTATTTTTTTTTCCTTAAGTGGAATTAGTTTTGATTAAAAATGTGGCAGAATCCAATAGATGTTGTCATAACTTATATCACTCAGCTGAGAATTCTGAGGTCATGAAGGATAAAAATATAAATGAAGAGAAAAAAATTGTAGTTGGGGTAAGATAGGGGATGGAGACTGAAGTTACTACTATCTTGCTATTTTGCCAGATGAACATTTTTTTCCCAATACATTGAAAATCATTACATATCTATATTTAGCGAGGTTGACATTTCCAAGTCTGTGCCCACCTGTTCCAAGATCATGAAAACAAATTTAAATGTATTGTTGAAACACTCGATTAAGCTGTATGTGAGGAAAGAAAAAGTAGAAAGTTTGAAATGACAGCTTTCTCTAATAATTATTGAGTAAAAATAAACATGTCATAGTCATAGGAAGCTAGAAATGCCTATGAGAATTCATATGTCACACTATCCTGTTTTCATCAAGACATCACCAAACTGATCAGTATAGTAAATAAGGTCTGCCATTTTTAAAGACATCACAGAAGTTGAGTCAACAATATGAATTAAACAAACAAATGCTAGAAATATTTGTCTTCTTTCTTTGTAATGTTTGTGGAATATAATTTGCTTGAGGTAAACTTGAGACATAGGTACAGTGGAGGGCAGCAAAGGAATAAATATACTTTTGCTTGAATGCACTGAGGACACACCTAATCTGGCATTGAGTCCACATACTACTCTTAAAACAGCACAGAAAGGGAAATCAGTAAAAAAAAATAGCAGTAACTTTTTCTACACATTGAGCGCCAACCAATTTGATGGAATTTTTTTCAATGTATTGACTTGATGGTTAATTTTGGACATGCACAAAGATATTAATTTAATCATCAGAATAAGTTCACCAATAGAACAAATGCATTTACAAGGTGTTATATCTGCATATAGTAAAACCCTATATGTTAATTAAATTAACTAAAAATATAAACAAAGTGCTCCCTGGTTAGGATAGACTCAGATGTTCTGCTGCAAAGGAGACCCAAAATTAATTCAGTCGCTTAAGAAATAAAAAGGTTTGTTTCTCACTCATGTAATAGTCCAGGGTGGGTGTTTTGGGGCATTAGGCAGCTACCCACATACCATGATTCACATAGGGGAGCAGTGGCTCCACTATCTTCAGCAAATGACTTCCTGAGTGGCCATGCTCTGGTCATCTCAGTCAGTAGGAAGGCAGAAAAGAATACATACAGAAAGACATCCAAGTTTGGGGCTGCCAGGCACAAATTCAGTTATATAGTGATACTTAGTTCCAAAGAAGGCTGAGATATGTGCTCCCTAGAGAGCTGAGTCCTAGCCCAATTCTATAATTTTGGAAGAAGAAGAATATGGATTTTAGTGGACACCTAACCATCTCCAATAAGTGTTTAGAAGAACATAATTCACATATCTACAAAGGGTTAAAATTTAAGGCCAATCCTCAGTTCTGATATGGGTCTGTGGGATCTCTATCACCTTGGCCAGCAGAGCAACTGTTGGAGTTATGAGAGGGAAGCTCCATCTTGGGGGTGGGTGTTAGCTGCAGCTCTGACACTTAGGGGATGTGTGATTTCAAGTGTTCTCATGACAGCATTTACCTCACAGGATTATGGTGTGAACTGAATGACTTTAAGTAATATAACAAAGTAAAACAAATAACTCAGTGGTGGGTACACAGTGAGAGCTCAACATATAAGAGTTTATTCCTCTCTTTCTTCTGCCCAGAAAGGTTCTATCTTGTGATGGAACCATACCTAGACAGCTTCAAGAACATATAGCAGTCCCCTCACAGGCCTCAGCAAATTTAAGGATTAGGATATGTTCACAGATTAGGTAGAATTTAGGGTTATACTTGATGGTAATTGGCTTAATCTAAAAAGGCTTGTCCTCACTTTAGTATCCCCAAGTGAGCTGCACACATCAGGAGGAGGATCACTTTATTTTAGCCAGGGACCCATAAGAATCAATGTGGAAGTCCCTGGGCTGGGCTGAAGCCCACAGCCCGCACTTCCTCCCACTAAGGGAAAATCCAGATTGCTGTTGGTAAAGTATTACAACTTTAGGACAATATATATTGAGAGAAAGGAAGGAAAGAAAGAAGGAAGGAAGGAAATTGATCCTATATAGTAAACTTCCTCAGCCAACCAAATAGAAATAAAAAATAGGAAAGCTCTGTTAGCAGGTATATTCATCAGAGTTCAGAACCAATAATATATATATATATAAAGGGTAGGTGACAAAGCTACTAAATGATATTTATGAGGAAAGAGAATCAAATTAAACAAGCAAGAATGATCCTTATATAGGCATTGCAGTAGATTATGAAAATCTCTGAATAATTTTACAAAAACTGCATCCTAAATAAATAATATCTATGTCTTTTTTATGGGAAGGAGAGTTAATATTTATTATTAAACTTACTCATGTCAAAAGCAGTCAAGAAGGAATTTGGTTTCTAGTTCTGGAAACATGGTAAAATGCAAGCAATGTGATAAATCTTGTGTAAATTGTATTTTTATAAGTTTGCTGTAAATAACATTGAACATTTTCTGATAAATTGTACAGGAAATTGGCATCTTTCACATCTTCTGAGGAACCAAATAGTAATATTAGAATGAAGCATGGCTGAAAGTTATGGTAAGCATCAAAGACACGGGATTAATTAGCTTTAAATGAGAAAACTTTATGAAATTGTTATGCTGGTTTTCTGATTAAGAAAATATAATTTAAGCCTAGTCCTATAGAACTAGCATATTCCTTTTTTTTGTGGAGGTTGAAATTTTATGGAAATATAAACCACAAAAGGAATTGACAAACTGTAATGTGTCTAAAGAAGGGAAAACTGTATCTGCATAGACATTTTTAAAAGTGAACAATGGTTCATTTTTGGTATATTTAGTCAGTAGATATTCTGAAAGCCTGGAATATGCAGGGCTCTGATATGTAAGATAGAATCTCAATCCTCAGAGCAACTGTTCTCAGTCTCAGGTTGAGAAATATTCTATAAGATAATAAGTTACGATTTTTCAGCTCATCTAATCAAAATGTTTGCTCTGTTAAGATGCAGTAAATTTGATAATAAATGTAAACCCATGTAACATTGTTCAAAATAGAGTAACGCCCATCAAGGGCCACTATCAAGTCTTTTTCAGACACCCAAGGACTGGAAAATTACTGAAGACAAAAAGTTACGGATTCTCAGAAAAACCACATCCTATAGAAGCATAGCCAGTTCGAATACAACTGTGGACCAAAACACACAAGAACCCACCACCTCTTTCCTGCACTTTGCCCTTCGTAGCCCAATAAAAGACTCAAACCCGCATCCTTCAGGGACGACACCATTCTATGCGTCTGGCCCCTTTCTTCCCTTGGAAAGTGAATTAAAACTTTCTTTTCTTCTCACTTCTGTGAATTCTTTCACAACACGAGTTGGCTCATCTAACAATAATTTCATGAGAGTGCTTCACAGAAAACGGGGTGGGAGGCAAAAGTATTTCAGACTAACTATATTGAAATCTTTTCTTCCCTGAAATAATTTTACTAATATTGGGCATGAAGAAAAATATAAAAATATAAATGTAAAACCCAAATGTAATGAAGAAATCCAGCATTGATAATATCTCTGTTTTGCTCAAGCGTAATGTTCCTATTCCTATTGTTCTTTTCCTATTGCCACCAGTACTGTGGCTATCCACATTATAGATTCTCTTAATCATGTTATCACTGTAACAGAGATAAACAGCACAATTCTTCTTAGGTTTTGTACAGTGTTAGGTCCCACTTGCCACTTCAGTATAATCTACTGTTTTTCTAAGACATACCTTGTTAACTTCTGCTTTTATCTTTATTTACTTTCTTGAGCTTTCTTTTGCTTGTTCTTTTTTCAGTTTCTTCAGCTGGGTATTTAATTTCTTTACATTCTTTCATTTTTACTGGTGAAAGAGTTTGTTATGAATTTTCCTGTGACCACTGTTTTAAGTGTATCCCAGGATTTCTTGTATGTAGTAGTTTTATTATTTGATTGACCTCTCTGGTTTCAATCCGTATTTCTCTGTTTCACCCAAGCTTTGTCTAATAGAAAAAGGAAGGGGCTTTTAATTTCTTCATTTGTTAATAATTTCTAGTTATATTGCACTGTCATCAGAGAGTATTGTTTGTAGTATTTATGCTTTATAGGACATCCTGACATTTTTCTTGTGAAATAATATGTGAAAAACTTTGTAAATGTTCCATAAGCACTGGAAAGGAAGACTATTTTCTAATATCAGGGTCTAAAATTTGTTATATGATGATAAGATCTACTTTATTGATTATGTTGGTTAGGTTTTCTGGCTCCTTAATTATTTTTGGTTTGTCCACTTGTTCTTTCTTGATCTGAGATTGCTCTCTTAAAGTCTCTTATTATTACGGTGTTTCTATATATGTTCTACAGTTTTTACTTCATAAAGGTGGTTGCTATACTATTTGTTCATATATACTCATAAATTACATATTTTAAAATATGAGCATTAAGAATCTCAATTTTTTCTTAATTTTTAAATTGAATACTGCTTTACAGATATCAAGTTCACATTCTTCTGTTCTTACTTTTTTTATGGGCCTGGGGTACTTTTGTCTATATCATTTGCTTGCTTTCCTGAATCACTTTGTTTTAATCATGTCTCTTGAATACAACATATAGCTGGGTATTGCTTTTTAAGCCAAAGTGAAAATCAAATTTTTTAACAACTTTAGTTCATTCATATTTGTTGATATGACTAATATGTCTCAATTCTGTTGTCCCAATTGTGTCACTATATTTTTAAAATTTCATGTATTAGATTATACTTGCTACGCTTACTTCTTCACAAAGTGTGCATTATTTGTTCTTTAATTAAACACAATAATTAGGAAGGATCATATTTTCATTCTAATGGTTACCTTTGAATTTATATCTTTTATAATACAATTTATCCTATTTTTCTTATTTGATATTTTACTCTTTGGTTTGTTAATTTTAGATGGTATATTTTAAATCCTACTTATTGACTTATAGTTGAGTTTATTCTACTTTCTGTTTCCTCTCTTCTTTCATATTTAGTTGCTTTTTTGCTGTTTTGTCATAAAATATAACATCTGTGCATTCATGCCTTTTTTTTTTTTGCAATGGACAAGGAAATTTAGTTTTTTCTGAAATATACATTTTAAAATAATAACTAGAATTATGACATAACATTATATGAGAACATATAAGATTTTTAGGAATTTCATGTAATGTCTGAAATATTTATATTAACATATTTCCATACTAATAACCCAAAGAAAGTTTAGAATTGGTGTTTTTTTTAATTTTTTCAATTTTATTTTATTTATATTTTTATACAACAGGTTCTTATTAGTTATCAATTTTATACACGTTAGTGTATATATGTCAGTCCCAATCACCCAATTCATCACACCACTATCGCTACCCTGAAATGGCTTTCCCCCTTGGTGTCCATGCATTTGTTCTCTACATCTGTGTCTCAATTTCTTCCCTGCAAACCAGTTCATCTGTACCATTTTTCTGTTTCCACATACATGCGTTAATATACGATATTTGTTTTTTCTCTTTCTGACTTACTTCACTCTGTATGACAGTCACTAGATCCACCAACGTCTCAACAAATGACCTAATTTTGTTCCTTTTTATTGCTGGGTAATATTCCATTGTATATATGTACCACACTTCTTTACCCATTCTTCTGTCAATGGGCATTTAGGTTGCTTCCATGACCTGGCTATTGTATATAGTGCTGCAATGAGCATTGGGGTGCATGTGTCTTTTTGAATTATGGTTTTCTCTGGGTATATGCCCAGTAGTGGGATTGCTGGATCACATGGTAATTCTATTTTTAGATTTTCTAAGGAACCTCCATACTGTTCTCCATAGTGGCAGTATCAATTTACATTCCCACCAACAGTGCAAGAGGGTTCTCTTTTCTCCACACCCTCTCCAACATTTGTTGTCTGTAGATTTTCTGATGATGCTCATTCTAACTGGTGTGAGGTGATATGTCATTGTAGTTTTGATTTGCATTTCTCTAATAATTAGTGATGTTGAGCAGCTTTTCATGTGCTTCTTGGCCATCTTCTTTGGATATGCCTTCTTCGGATAAATGTCTATTTAGGTCTTCTGCCCATTTTTGGATTGGGTTGTTTGTTTCTTCAATATTGAGCTGCATGAGCTGTTTATATATTTTGGAGATGAATCCTTTGTCTGTTGATTCGTTTGCAAATATTTTCTCCAATTCTGAGGATTATATTTTCATCGTGTTTATAGTTTCCTTTGCCATGCAAAAACTATTAAGTTTCATTAGGTCCCATTTGTTTCTTTTTGTTTTTATTTCCATGACTCTAGGAGGTGGATCAAAAAAAAATTTGGCTGTGATTTATGTCAAAGAGTGTTCTTCCTATGTTTTCCTCTAAGAGTTTTATAGTGTGTGGTCTTATATTTAGGTCTTAAAACCATTTTGAGTTTATTGTTGTATATGGTGTTAGGGAGTGTTCTAATTTCATTCTTTTACATGTAGCTGTCCAGTTTTCCCAGCATGACTTATTGAAGAGACTGTCTATTCTCCATTGTATATCCTTGCCTCCTTTGTCATAGATTAGTTGACCATATGTGCATGGGTTTATCACTGGGCTTTCTTTCTTGTTCCATTGACCTATGCTTCTTTTTTTGTGCCAGTACCATATTGTCTTGATTACTGTAGGTTTGTAGTATAGTCTGAAGTGAGGGAGTCTGATTCCCCCAGCTCCGGGTCTTTCCCTCAAGACTGCTTTGGCTATAGGGGGTCTTTATGTCTCCATACAAATTTTAAGATTTTTTATTCTAGTTCCATAAAAATTGCCATTGGTAATTTCATAGGGATTGCATTGAATCTGTAGATTCCTTTGCGTAGTATAGTCATTTTCACAATGTTGATTCTTCCAATCCAAGAACATGGTATATTTCTCCATCTGTTGGTCTCATCTTTAATTTATTTCACCAGTCTCTTATACTTTTCTGCATACAGGTCTTTTATCTTGCTAGGTAGGTTTATTCCTATGTATTTTATTCTTTTTTTGGCAATGGTAAATGAGAGTGTTTCCTAAATTTCTCCTTCAGATTTTTCATCATTAGTGTATAGGAATGCAAGAGATTTCTGTGCATTAATTTTGTACCCTGCAATTTTACCAAATTCATTGATTAGCTCCAGTAGTTTTCTGTTGGCATTTTTAGGATTCTCTATGTATAGTATCATATCATCTGAAAACAGTGACAGTTTTACTTCTTCTTTTCCAATTTGTATTCCTTTTATTTATTTTCCTTCTCTGATTGCTGTGGCTAGGACTTCCAAAACTATGTTGAATAATAGTGGTGAGAGTGGACATGCTTGTCTTCTTCCTGATCTTAGAGGTAATGCTTTCAGTTTTTCACCATTGAGAACAATGTTGGCTCTGGGTTTGTCATATATGGCCTTTATTATGTTGAGGTAAGTTCCCTCTGTACCTACTTTCTGAAGGGTTTTATCATAAATGGGTGTTGAATTTTGTCAAAAGCTTTTTCTGCATCTATTGAGATGATCATATAGTTTTTATTGTTCAGTTTGTTAATATGTTGTATCACATTGATTGATTTGTGTATACTGTAGAATCCTTGCAATCCTGAGATAACTCCCACTTGATCATGGTGTATAATCCTTTTAATGTGTTGTTGGATTCTGTTTGGTATTATTTTGTTGAGGATTTTTACATGTATATTCATCAGTGATATTGGTCTGTAATTTTCTTTTTTTGTAGTATCTTTCTCTGGTGTTCATATCAGGGTAATGGTGGCCTCCTAGAATGAGTTTGAGAGTGTTCCTTCCTCTGCAATTTGTTTGAAGAGTTTGACAAGGATGGGTGTTAACTCTTCTCTAAATGTTTTGAAAGAATTCACCTGTGAAGCCATCTGGTCCTGAACTTTTCTTTCTTGGAAGATTTTAAATCACAGTTTCAATTTCATTACTTGTGAATGGTCTGTTCATATTTTCTACTTCTTCCTGGTTCAGTCTTGGGAGGTTATACCTTTCTAAGAATGTGTCCATTTCTTCCTGGTTGTCCATTTTATTGGCATAGAGTTGCTTGTAGTAGTCTCTTAGGATGATTTGTATTTCTGTGGTGTCTGTTGTAACTTCTACTTTTTCATTTCTAATTTTATTGATTTGAGTCCTCTCCCTCTTTTTCTTGAAAGGCTGGCTAATGGTTTATCAATTTTGTTTATCTTCTCAAAGAACCAGCTTTTAGTTTTATTGATCTTTGCTATTGTTTTCTTTGTTTCTATTTCATTTATTTCTGCTCTAATCTTTATGGCTTCTTTCCTTCTGCTAAATTTGGATTTTGTTAGTTTTCCTTTCAGTGTAAGGTTAGATTGTTTATTTGAGATTTTTCTTTTTTCTTGAGGTAGGATTGTATAGCTATAAACTTCCCTCTTAGAACTTCTTTTGCTGCATCCCATAGGTTTTGGATCATCGTGTTTTCACTGTCATTTGTCTCTAGGTATTTATTGATTTCCTCTTTGATTTCTTCAGTGATCTCTGGGTTATTTAGTAACGTATTGTTTAGCCTCCATGTGTTTGTGGGGTTTTTTTTACATTCTTTTCCGGGTAATTCATTTCTAGTCTCATAGCGCTGTGGTCAGAAAAGATGGTTGATGGTTCTTAAATTTACTGAGGCTTGATTTGTGACCCAAGATGTGATCTATCCTGGCGAATATTCTGTGCACCCTTAAGAAGAAAGTGTAATCCGTTGTTTTTGGATGGAATGTCCTATAAATATCAATTAAATCTATCTGGTCTATTGTGTCATTTAAAGCTTCTTTTTCCTTATTTATTTTCATTTTGGATGATCTGTCCATTGGTGTAAGTGAGGTGTCAAAGTCTCCCACTATTCCTGTGTTACTGTTGATTTCCTCTTTTATAGCTGTTAACAGTTGCCTTATGTATTGTGGTGCTTCTATGTTGGGAGCAAATATATTTATAATTTTTATATCTTCTTGGATTGATCCCTCGATCATTATGTAGTGTCCTTCCTTGTCTCTTATAACATTCTTTATTTTAAAGTCTATTTTATCTGATATGAGTATTGCTACTCCAGCTTTCTTTTGATTTCCATTTGCATGGAATATCTTTTTCCATCCCCTCACTTTCAGTCTGTATGTATCCCTAGGTCTGAAGTCGGTCTCTTGTAGATAGCATATATATGGGTCTGGTTTTTGTATCCATCAGCAAGTTTGTGTCTTGTTTGGAGCATTTAATCCTTTCACGTTTAAGGTAATTATCAATATGTATGTTCCTATGACCGTTTTCTTAATTGTTTTGGGTTTGTTTTTGTAGGTCTTTTTCTTCTCTTGTGTTTCCCACTTAGAGAAGTTCCTTTAGCATTTGTTGTAGAGCTTGTTTGGTAGTGTTGCATTCTCTTAGCTTTTTCTTGTCTGTAAAGCTTTTGATTTCTCCAACGAATCTGAATGAGATCCTTGCCAGGTAGAGTAATCTTGGTTGTAGGTTCTTCCCTTTCATCACTTTAAGTATATTATACCACTCTCTTCTGGCTTGTATAATTTCTGCTGAGAAATCAGCTGTTAACCTTATGGGTGTTCCCTTGTATGTTATTTGTCATTTTTCCCTTTCTGCTTTCAATAATTGTTCTTTGTCTTCAATTTTTGCCAATTTGATTACTATGTGTCTCGGCATTATTTTCCTGGGTTTATCCTATATGTGACTCACTGCACTTCCTGGACTTAGGTCACTATTTCCTTTTCCACGTTAGGGAAATTTTTGACTATAATCTCTTTAAATGTATTCTCAGATCCTTTCTCTCTCTCTTCTCCTTCTGTGACCCCTGTAATGTGAATGTTGTTGCATTTAATGTTCTTCAGAGGTCTCTTTGGCTGTCTTCATTTCTTTACATTCTTCTTTCTTTATTCACTGCTTGCAGCAGTGAATTCCACTATTCTGTCTTCCAGGTCGCTTATCCTTTCTTCTGCCTCAGTTATTCTGCTATTGATTCCTTCTAGTGTAGTTTTCCTTTCAGTTATTGTATTGTTCATCTCTGTTTGTTTGTTCTTTAATTCTTCCAGGTCATTGTTAAACATTTCTTGCCATTTTTTTGGTCTTTGCTTCCACCGTTATTGCTGAGGTCCTTGATCATCTTCACTATCATTATTCTGAATTCTTTTTCTGGAAGGTTGCCTATCTCCACTTCATTCAGTTGTTTTTCTGGGGTTTTATCTTGTTCTTTCATCTGGTACATAGCTGTCTGCCTTTTCATCTTGTCTATCTGTGAATCTGTTTGTGCACTTTGATAGAAGTACAAGGTAAATATATATACGCATTTATTTTTATATGTGTATGTATATATATCAAGGTCTTTGCTTTCATTGGTGTTTTTAACCTAGTTAGGAACATAGGACATATCCTTTAAAAGATTTAGAAATATAGGGGTGTCTGCTTAGTGATAAATTGGTGTTTTTTTTAAAAAAATAAATTTTATATTCATCTGTGTTGGGTCTCAGTTGCAACATGCATGATCTTCCTTTAGACATGTAGGATCTTTCACTGTGTTGGGCTCTTTGTTGGGGCATGTGGACTTCTCTCTAGTTGTGACATGTGGGGTTTCTCTCTCTGGTTGTGTCACGGGGGCTCCAGGGCATGTTGGCTCTGTAGTTTCTGGAACATGGGATCTCTCATTGAGGTGCATGAGCTCAGTAGTTGTGGTGCACAGGCTTATTTGCCCTGTGGCACAAGGGATCTTAGTTCCCTGACCAGGGATCTAACCTGCATCCCCTCCTTCAGAAGCCTTCTTTGTTTCTCATCCTCTCTTATCAACCCTGTAATCTCTCTCCATTTAGCAGTACCATTCTGTAGTCCTGCCAGTTGGCAAAGCTCCCAGGGGTGACATTTGTTCATTGGACACCTTGCCCTGGGCTCATGGGTGCTCCGCACTCTGCCCCAAGGTGCTCCACCAGCCCCCCTGCTCACAGCCTGTGGCCAGCACTGCCTGTGCCCCCTCTGCTCTGCACTCCAACCCACTATCAGCTGCCTTTCCATGTCTTTGTTTTTGTCTTAGATCTACATTTGTATTCGTTAAAATGCTCATCATCAGTCCTTTGCTGAGGTTTTCCCATTTATCTATTGATTGAATGAAGCTAATCTAGTAAATTCTTCATGGAGGGCTCATGGGCAGAGAATGTTTTACACTGCGTATGTTTAAAACTGTTTTTTTTAAGACTTGGTATTTGACAAGCACATTAGCTGGCAATAAAAATCTGTTTTCATAGCTTCATTCATTGAGATTTATTATTGTAAAGTTACTCAGTTGTTGCCTTTCCTTGTGTGTTGTTTTTAAAAAGTCTAATGGTCTTGTAAATTATTTGATTTTTTGCCTGGAGGCCTTGATAGACTTTTGGATTTATTTTAAGTCTAATAATTTTAATAGGATACACCTTGGAGATGATAATTCTGGGTTAATTTTCCTAGGTCCCTAATGGGCCTTTTCAATATGTAGATTTTACATTCTTTTATTTCTGGAAAGTTTTGTTCAGTTATATTTTTAAATATTAATTCTGTTCTATTGTTTAGTTTTCCTTTTCAGGGACTCTGATTGTACCTATGTTATTCCCATTTTGTCTACCTTCCATGTGCATTACTTCATTTTTGGGTTTTTTACCTCTTTTCTTATCTCATTTTCATTTTGTTAGTTATTTTCTTGACTTTCTTCAACAGTCTTCAGTTGAGAAATATTTCTGTATTTCTTCTATTTTGTTCCTGAGTACAATCAACTCATTTTATTGCTTCCAGGGTTTTGTTTCTATTCTGATTCAAAGTGGTGATCTACTTTAGCATCTATAATTTTCTTCTGCTTTATTTTTCTACTTTGAAAAAGAGTTTTGTCAGTCAAGATGTGCTAAATCATATTTTCTGTTATGTTATGGTAATTTTGACTAGATTTATCCAGTTTCTTCTGTTCATTCTGTGGATTTGGGGTGGTTTACAAGATTAATGTTTACAATGGCATATTCTGTCACTGGTCCAAAGTTTAGATTCTTTAGTGAATTTTTGTCTTTTTTGCACGTGTATTTGGTTGAGGGTAGAACTGTGTTTTTCCTCTTTTGCTTTTTCTCTTTCCACATAATCACCAAAGATCCTTCTCCGTCACTTTTGTCCTTTCTTCCCCCTCCCACCCATAAGTTCTACAGGGCTGTGATTTCAAGTAGTACATACTTGTAAATGACTTCTTTGTCATGCATGCTCTGATCTACCAAGGCACATTGTTAGTATTTTCTGACTTAAGAGTGAATGTAATCTTTCTGGCAGTGTTTTGGCTCAACTTTAGTCCTGTCATCAGCTGTCTTCTTCTTTCTTCTCTGCGCTTTTGCTTAGACTGCTCTTGCTTGACCTCAAATTCTTATGATATAATGGAAACATAAGAGGTCATTTTGTGATTTTTCTTCTGCTTTTTTCTTATTTCTTTTTTGGTTCCATTTATTTATTTATTTATTTGGCTGCATTGGATCTTAGTTGCTGTGCATGGGCTTTCTCCAGTTGTGACAAGTGGGGGCTACCCTTCATTGTGGAACATGAGCTCTAGGCATGCGGACTTCAGTAGTTGTGGCTCCCAGGCTCTAGAATGCATGCTCAGTCATTGTGGCTCATGGGCCCAGAATGCAGACTCAGTAGTTGTGGCTCACAGACTTAGTTGCTCTGCAGCATGTGGTACCTTCCCTGACCAGGGCTTGAACCCATGTCCCCTGCCTTGGCAGGCATATTCTTAACCACTGAGCCACCAGGGAAGTCCAGTTCCAGTTATTTTTAAATTAAGTGATCTTCTAAGTTCATTGAGTGTGTCCTTCATGTGTAGTTTTAATTGTCTTGCTTTTCTCTATTATTCTATAGGAAATAGTGTGGGATGTGGACTTAAGCATTACTAGTTTTCCAGCTACCATATTTGCTTCTCTTTTCCATTAGAAACCAGAGTTGAAACACTCCCTACAGAAAGTATCTAGAAGACATTACTCAAATGCTCCAATAAAAAGCACATTTAGCAATGAAGACTGTAGCTTCTTTACGAAGGTAGCTTCCAAGTTCAAACTTGGAAGAGGCCTTAGTAATTATCTGGTATGACCAGAAATTAGAAACTTAAGTAAATAAAACAACTCTTTAAAATTGTCACAGATATTGACTGAGTCATTACCAGAAGCCAGGTCTCCTGATTCTCAGTCCAGTGCTGCTTTTTGGGTTTTTTGTCTTGTTTGTTTTTTAATATTCAATGCATATTCATTTACTTTACTCTTACAAAAAAAATTGCCCACCCCTCTGCCTCATCTCCCTAAAACAATTTAGTTTTACAAACATCAAGAATTTTAAACTAAATGAAGATAAACAATTGCAGAACAATTATTTTTCAATGTAGCTGTCATAATTACTAGAGTTTAAATCTCCTAAAAGTGACCAGTGTCCAGGCAATTTATAAGGAAATCCTGCTTATCAGCCAAAAGGAAAATTCCATATTACAAGTTAGCAAATTCTAGTACAAAAGTAGTCTGTGTGATGGAATAATCTTTTCTTTTAAAAATATGGAATGCTTCATGAATTTCTGTGTCACCCTTGCTCAGAGGTCATGATAATCTTCTCTGTATTGTTTCAATTTTTTACCTATGTGCTGCTGAAGTAAGCACCGGTTTTGTTTATCATGCCTTAATGCCTAGTTTGCATGAGATATAATTTCCAGCAAGTGTTTTGAAACATTGAAAATGATTATCGACCTATATTTCCACATTTATACCTTGGTGGGCCTTTGTGGACTCATGAAATAGATAAGTTTTTAGATCCCTTTAACATTCCTTGTCTTTCTGACAGTACATAACGCATCATCATATTGTGCAATAGAAGCCCAAGAACACCTATCTCATTATAAATATGCTAATTGACACAAAAGAATTTGGATTTTGATGTAATCATACAGAAATTTCTCTTCCATTATTAAAAAAAAATGAGTAAGTTTACATATATGAAGATAGGGTAAAGACTGACAAAGATGGACTTTTCAGCTCTAACATACTTGAGCCTCTTTTTAGTACAGGATTTAAATCTAAGATGAAATAAACAGATTGGCACTTATTTGTCACTACCATCACCTATGGGTATTACATACATTGCTGCACACTGCTTTGCTTTAGAAGGGAAGAAGGTAAGACCCTGTCTTTATAAACTGGTTTTTATGTAAGTGACATTTTCTCAAAGTTGTCAGCATTTAATTTTCCACTGACACACTTACAAGTTTTCATGAACAGTTGAATGCAAAGTTGACAGTAACCCTGAATGAAGCATGGTTTCCCTATTAAAACCTTTGGTACTATGGGATCATATGTATATGTATAGCTGATTCACTTTGTTATAAAGCAGAAACTAACACACCATTGTAAAGCAATTATACCCCAATAAAGATGTTTAAAAAAAAAAAAAAAAAAAAACCTTTGGTACCAAGACAATGACAAGTAATAAAAACTTACCACTGGTCCATTTCCACAGTGAAGTTTCTCACTACAAACTCACCAACAACTTTTGACCTCTGAACCCAAAGATCATCAATTATCCAGCTTACAGAGGTAGAATATAGTGAACGAGCAGCATCATTTGGCTGTCACCAAGTTAACATCCGAAAAGCAATTTGTCCAATATTTCAACCTCCAGGGAGAATTCTTTATTAGCTTTTGTATAGGTTTGCCTTTCAATTGGATGATTTGAATAGCTTCTGTGGTAAGAGAGATGCTGCTCTCAGATAATGATTTTGCATTTCATCTCATCATTAATGCTTTGAACTTCATGGGAGGTCACTATGCCTTTTATGAAGGTTGAAACATTTTATAACCTTAATAAGGACTCATAGCCTCAGGAACGTCAAGTGTGAGCAAGTGAGGGAGATTGACGAATAAAAATATAATTAAATTGCCACTTTAGATTGCACTAGTTGAAGGATTTCAAATGCAAATCAACAGTTAAAGAGTATAATGGCACCCCAAACGTCAGTGCTATTCAGAAATACACACATAAACTGGCATAATTCAAAGAAAAATGAGATAAATCATCGTTTTCTCCTTTCTGGAAAAGCACATTTTAATAATTTTATATTTAATTCCTAAATACTTTTTATGGGAGCTGTACAGAGATAGGTTAATAAGCATCTTGATAGATTTGAACTCAAAACAATTAATAATCATCGTGGTTCTTAGCTATTGTAAATTTATTTCTATACAGCATTTAAGTCACTGTATTTTGAAGTGTGAAATGAATACAAGATAATACGCAAGAGTGATTTTGAAACTATATCGTCATCTACATTTCCCAAGGGATAGGTCACTCTGTCCCAAACATTACTAATAAATCATAGTTTTCAATATTTACTTAAGGGTATTCTCCAGTGGAATCACCCCAATTTATAAATTCAGTGAACTCTTTTACAGTTTTTCTGAGCATCTACTTTCTTCTTTCAGATATTGTTTACTCACCTTACTTATGTTCATGGGAATTATGGAAGAAAACAGGAGCTTCTATGCCAGGCTTTGTGATAGAATAAAATCGCATCTTCTTTGACCTTCACAGAAACCTTTAGAGGAAGACATATTATTACAGACTGTGGATCAGAGGTTAAATAATTTTGCAAGGTCTTATTTCTGATGAGTATCAGAACTTAGTTTTGCTGAACTCACGTTGTCTTTCAACTGCAGTAAAACATACTGTCTAATGCAGCAGTAAAAGAAAGTAGGTCAGGTTTTAGGGAATGATCTCAGGTAGGATAGTGGTTGGAGTGTCTGAAATGATCCTTGGACTGGTAATATACTTGACTGGAAGGCTAGTTCTCAGGGTCAGTACTGGGGAGCGTGACACATAGGCCGACCCTGAGGCAAGTAAGGCTCTGGTTTCAGTTGGCACCTTGAAGTAGTAACTGAATAGTCAACTTTGTTAGAGTAGCAATTGGCTAAAAGTCCACTGGGTTTCCCAAGAAATTATCCCATAAGCTACAGGAAAGTTTTAAATTTTCAGTTTTATTTGTCCATTACCATATGAACTTGAGCTATGTGAGAGCAGAGTGTGGCTCTTTCAATTTATCTCAAATATCTAGAAAATGCTTGCTAAAAAGTAGTTTCTAAATAAATAAATGATGAGCAAAATTCAAGCTAAATAGAGATCAAAAGTCAAAGTTCAGATGTCCATCCTAAGCCCATGATCAGTATTTCTAGGAGTAGGTAATACCCAGCAGCTGGAACACATTAGTATGCCCAAGAGTTCTGGAATTTAAGGACAATGCTTATTAAGTTTAACTCTTACCTTAAAATCTGTCATATCAATATACTGACTTTTAGGACCAGAACTCCTTTTGAGCTGGCCAGATTTTCATTACAGAGTAGAAAGCCATTTGATCATTTAAGCTTTATTCAATATTCCTATTGTCTTTTCAACTTGTATATATACCCACCAATAAACCAAATATGGAGCTCACTGTCCTGGGTCACTCACTCCAGTTCCAATAAGCACCATGTCACATCACAGACCCTAAAATGTCTTTATCTTCTTCTTTAACCTTCATTCATTCATTCGTTTGTTCTTAAATGTTTATTAATGTCATAATGTACCAGGCAATGATGATAAAATAGTTAGTAGCTTAATAGCCATTATCTTTCATAATAATTGGCTGGGAAAACAGGAATCTATGCAAGAAGTTACAATGTAAAAGGCAAGGAAAAGTATGGAATGCTAGCAAATCACATACGTGGTATTTTCAGTTATTTTACCAGAGAGCTCTCCTGGCATCTCCTCCCTTTATTCAAGTCTTCTTGTTAGCAGATATAGCAAAGGGACATTTCCAAGGAAATTGATCAAAACAGGATGTATCACTCATGTCTCATCATCAAGAATAGTTTACTTCTTGAAATAAGCTTGTCTTCATGGACACTGTAAATCTTGAGCTGATCTGTGTTGTCTCTTTACTTTTAAACTGAGGACAATTAAAGCTAGATGAGCAAACTCTGCCTGAAGTTATATGTATTAATTTCATCCTTTGCTGATCTTGTTTTTCATTTGTCTCATTTACTTCACTACTAATTTCATTCTCTTATCTTTTCTAAGTAGCTTCAATGAGTGGGATGAAATGAGATATGAGTAAATAAATGTATCATCTCAGAAATACTCCTCTTACTTATCGGTCATTTGGTGACTTTATACATAGCAAATTGTCTTATATATTTATTTTCCTTGCTGGACAACTGTGCTGAGAGTAAGATTAAAATTTTATTTTAATGTTTAAGTATTCAAGGCGCCTAGATGTATTACTTCCAATACAGTAAGAGGTAGAAAGATTATAAATTCATTTATTCATTCTATTTTCTTCATTCACACATTTATTATGGGACCATTCAGTGTCAGGTACTGGGAGATTAAGTAGTACAAATGTTTTAAAAAGATAACTTGCCCTCATGAAGACTGCATTCTAGAAGAAGAGATAAACAATAAATACATGCTCTGTTCAAAGATGAGATGCATTATGATAAAAGATGATGCAGGGAAGGGGGATAGAGATAGGGTATATTTTTATACAAGAAGGTCAGAGAAAAAATCCCTGATAATATCTAAGAAATATGAAACAAATAATCATTACTCTTTTACTGAGAAAGGACCTTCCAGGTAGCGAAAACAGCAATTGCAATGACCCTAATACAGAAGTCTGCTGGCAAGTTTGAGGACTACTAAAGAGACCACTTTGAAGGAAGTAGAAAAATGGGCTTAATAGAAAATGAGGTCAGGAAGGTAAGGATCTTTCAGCTTGTCATATAGAGCAAGGTGGAAACAGAGTGACCATTTCAGAGACTATTTGTAACAAATGAGGAATTCAGTGATGGTGGCTTTAGAGGAAAGTGGTAACAATGGAGGTACTGTGAAATAATTATATTCTAGAGACATTTTGAAGGGAAAGCTGAAAGGTTTGACTAATAAATATGATGTTGAGTGTGAGCAGCCAGATTTCCAGTTTGTAAATAGGAAATAGAGGACTGATAAAGTTGACTTAATTGATCAAGATTAGGGTATACAAGTACAAGCCAAGCAAGGGTGAACCTTGAGTACAGAAATGAGGAATTGGATAAAAGCCAGGAATGAAGAGGGAGTAGGTAGAGAATAAAGTAAGGACAGGGAGATGGAAAAAAACAATCTCAGGGTCAAGAGCAGCCCTATTTTAAGCTTAGAAAGACACAAGCCCTATGTGTTTATTGCCAGTGACCAGGAAGTACTGACTACAGCTGCAGGATCAGCTCTCCCCCACTGCCTTACATTAAATACAGGCACATCATTAGAAGATTGTTTAAAAATTCTGGCCTTGGTCCTGTTTTATTGACAAAACTGACTTATAAAGACTTACTTGAGCAACCCATGAGCAAAGTAACTGTCACTAATATATTCTTCCTTATGTGGATTCCAGAATTGATCTTCCTTAGAGTGAGTTCTCCTCTACAGTGTGAGTGAGTTCTCGCACTCATTTACAGTTGTATGCCAAATCGTCTTGCTTTCAAGGGCCTCAGACATTATTTCCCTGACAACTGGTAACTTTCTTATAATGAGGTATTTAGATAACAACATGCTATTAGATTAGGTGCATGAAGCGTCTTATTTATGAGACTAGATATAAAATCCTTTAACATGAAAACATATTTTCTTTGCTACATTGTAATGAACAATAACCATTCTAAAATTAATATTCATTCCAGAATAGTAAGAGTACCTCTTAGCTCTACAAATTAAAGCTACTATTAAAAAAATATGCAAGATATCATGAAGCCAGAAACCTTCCTTCTCCTGTTTGAGGAAAAATATTTTTTTAAAGCCATGAATGTTGTAGAAAAAAACCCATGAAAATAAGATTTTTTATACTGAAGGATTAGCAATAAAAGGGACTCCACCTCATGGATGACTGTAGGGGAAAAGGAAGAATGTAATGGAGGAGTGAAATTATACCCATGGGGAATGATGTGCTTACCCCATTCTTGTGGGTATCAGAGAGATGAATGAGCAAGCTAAAGACTCGCAAGTTGTAATTATGTTTATTAAATGCTTCCATACATTTAAAGATTATCTCTTTATAAATAATGAAAGGTACTATTTGCTGTCTTAAAAAAAACAAAACAAAAACAAAACAAAAAAACAGAAACCAGGTATTTTCTTCTGGAAGTCTATGTCTGAATTTCAATAGCTCCAAACAGATAAGAGGTTGTATGTTATAAAGCAATGTAGACCAATAAATGGACTTTGGGTTTAAAACTCAAACCAGTTATTAGAAGAAAGTAATCAGCCTTTAAAGTTTATGTCTAATAACTTGAACCTATTTTATAATGCAGTAAAAAGAAAAAAAAATGCAATTCCAATTTTCTTCCTGTAATGCTGGATTTGGGTATAAATAAATCCTAGCTATAATGCTTCATTAATATCCAGATCAAATTTATTATGATTAGAAGTTTTCCTGGGACCTCAAAAATAATAACTGTTGTAAGTAATTATTAAAGACTATTCACAGAAATAGAAAAGTGAGCAAAAGTCATGATGAAATGACTATCTCTCATACACACACCCGCACACACACACACACACACACACACACACTTATGGACAAAAAAAATCCATTAAATAAAAGAGAAAATGTTCAATGTAATAAATAATGCAAGTAAAAACAATGACATATTTTCACCTATCAAATTGGCAAAGATCTTTTTATATCCAAGATAATATCAAAGTTGACAAGGAATCTTTTATGAAATAGTTGGGTCTTCTCAACTATTATAAACTAGATTATAAGTTGGTATTTTTAGGAGAATAGTTTGGCAGTATGTGTCCAAATCACTAAAAATGTTGACACATTTCAATTCAGACATTTCACATCTGAGAATTTATTCTGAGAAAATAAACATTGAATTATAGATTGATGTTGAGTGATGTTCATCAAAGAGTTAATTACAACAATGAAACATTATAAAAATGTAAATATTCAACAAAAATGAATATTTCAATAAATTATAGTATGTTATGAGGAGATTAAGTATATTTTGAAAATGGCATAGGAAACATTTTTAACATAAAACAAAAGCAAAGAATTAGGATAACAATGATATGTTTGGCAGGATCACAATCATAGTAGATAAATAAATACATAAATAAAGTATTTACACCACACAGGATTGAAAAGCTAAATGGAAATTCACCAAACTATTATCTGTGATTTCTTTGGTAAAATTATGGATGACTTTTAATAAACATTATTGTTTATATATTTCTCTAACCTAGATTGTAAGCTAAAGAAAAGGAGAGAGTGTGTGTTTTTTAACATCTTTATTGGAGTAAAATTGCTTTACAATGTTGTGTTACTTCTGCTGTATAACAGAGTTAATCAGCTATATGTATACATATATCCCCATATCCTCTCCATCTTGAGCTTCCCTCCTACCCTCCTTATCCTATCCCTCTAGGTGGTCACAAAGCACTGAGCTGATCACACTGTGCTATGCAGCTGATTCCCACTGGCTATCTATTTTATATTTGGTAGTGTATATATGTGGATGTTATTGTCTCCTTCGTCCCAACTTACCTTTCCCCCTCCCTGGGTCCTCAAGTCCATTGAGAGATGGGTTTTAAAAATCCTGTGTTCTGAGGAGAGACCTTCAAGATAGCAGAGCAATTGCTTTACAATGTTGTGTTACTTCTGCTGTATAACAGAGTTAATCAGCTATATGTATACATATATCCCCATATCCTCTCCATCTTGAGCTTCCCTCCTACCCTCCTTATCCTATCCCTCTAGGTGGTCACAAAGCACTGAGCTGATCACACTGTGCTATGCAGCTGATTCCCACTGGCTATCTATTTTATATTTGGTAGTGTATATATGTGGATGTTATTGTCTCCTTCGTCCCAACTTACCTTTCCCCCTCCCTGGGTCCTCAAGTCCATTGAGAGATGGGTTTTAAAAATCCTGTGTTCTGAGGAGAGACCTTCAAGATGGCAGAGCAATAAGACGTGGAAATCACCTTCCTCCCCACAAGTACATCAAAAACACATCTATGTGTGGAACAACTCCTACAGAACACCTACTGAAAGCTAGCAGAAGACCTCAGACTTCCCAAAAGGCAAGAAACTCCCCACTTACATGGGTAGGGCAAAAAAAAAAAGAAAAAAAAGAAAAAACAGAGACAAAAAAAATAGGGATGGGACCTGCACCTCTGAGAGGGAGCTGTGAAGGAAGAAAAGTTTCCACAGACTAGGGAGCCCCTTCACTGGCAGAGATGGGGGCTGGGCTTGGGGGGAGCTTCGGAGCCATGAAGGAGAGTGCAGTGACAGGGTGCAGAGGTCAAAGTGGAGAGATTCCTGCACAGAGGATCAGTGCTGACCAGCACTTGCCAGCCTGAGAAGCTAATCTGCTCACCTGCTGGGTCAGATGGGGGCTGGGAGCTGAGGCTCCGGCTTCAGAGGTCAGATGCCAAACAAAAGGCTGGAGATGGCTGCATGAACACAGCCTGAAAAGGGCTAGTTCAACACAGCTAGCTGAGAGGGAGTCAGGGAAAAAGTTTGGAACTGCCTAAAATTCAAGAGACAATTGTTTTGGGGTACCCAAAGAGAGGGGATTCAGAACACCACCTAAACAAGTTCCAGAGATGGGTGTGAGCTGTGGCTATCAGCAAGGACAACAGAGCCTGACATGAAATGCTAAAGCTGCTGCTGCAACCACCAAGAAGCCTGCAAGCAAGCACAAATCATTATCCACACCTCCCTTCCCAGGAGCCTGTGCAGCCTGCCAGGGTCCCGTGATCCAGGGACAACTTCCCCAGGAAGACACACTGCATGCCTCAGGCTATTGCAACATCATGGCAGCCTCTGCCACCTCAGGCTCACCTCGCATTCTGTACCCCTCCCTCCCCCTGGCCTGAGTGAGCCAGCATCCCCAAATCAGCTGTTCCTTTAACCTCATCCTGTTGGGTGGGGAACAGACATCCTCAGGCGACCTACATGCAGAGGCAGGGCCAAATCCAAAGCAGAAACCCAGGACCTGTGTGAACAAAGAAGAGAAAGGGAATTTCTCCCAGCAGCCTCAGGAACAGGAGATTAAATTTCCACAGTCAACTTGATGTACCCTGCATTTGTGAAATACCTGAATAGACAATGAATCATCCCAGAACTGAGGCAGTGGACTATGAGAGCAGCTGTAGACTTGGGGTTTGCTTTCTGAATCTGTTTCTGGTGTTATGTTTCTCTTAGTTTAGTATTTAGAATTAATTATCATTGGTAGATTTAGTTATTTATTAGGTTGTTCTCAACCTTTTTATACATATGTATGTATATATATATATCTTTTGTATGTATATATATATATATTTTTTTCCTTTTTCTCTTTTTGTGAGTGTGTATGTATGCTCCTTTCTGTGATTTGGTCTGTACAGCTTTGCTTTCACCATTTGTGCTAGGGTTCTCACTGTCCATTTAGTTTTGGGATTATTTTTTTGGGGAGAGGGGTTGTTTAATATAGTTTTTAGTGCTTGTTACCATGCGTGGATTTGTTTTTTAGTTTGGTTGCTCTTTTACTTTTTTTATTACTTTTTATTTTTTACAATATTTTTTATTATTCATTTTAAATATTTTATTTTATTTTATTTTTTCTTTCTCTTTTCTTTTTTCTTCTCCCTTTTCTTCTGAGCTGTGTGGATGATAAGGGCTTGGTGCATCAGCCAAGTGTCAGGTCTGAGCCTCTGAGATGGGAGAGCTGAGTTCAGGGCATTGGTCCACCAGAGAGCTCCTGGCCCCACGTAATATTAAATGGTGAGAGCTCTCCCAGAGATCTTCATCTCAATGCTAAAACGGAGCTGCACTCAATGACCAGCAAGCTACAGTGCTTGACCCCTTTTGCCAAGCAACTAGCAAGATAGGAAAACAACCCCACCTGTTAGAAGAAAGGCTGCCTAAAATCATAGTAAGTTCAGAGACACCCTAAAACACACAAACAGATGTGGTACTGACCACCAGAAACACAAGATCCAGCCTCATTCACTAGAAAAGAGGCACCAGTCCCCACCATAAGGAAGCCTAAACAGCCAACTGTACCAACCCTACCCACTGGGGACACACACCAAAAACAATGGGAACTATGAACCTGCAGCCTGTGAAAAGGAGACCCCAAACACAGTAAGTTAAGCAAAATAAGAAGACAGAGAAGTACACAGAAGATGAAGAATCAAGGTAAAAACCCATCAGACCAAGAAAATGAAGAGGAAATAGGCAGTCTACCTGAAAAAAAATTCAGAGTAATGATAGTAAAGATGATCCAAAATCTTGGAAAGAGAATGGAGAAAATAAAAGAAACATTTAACAAGGACCTAGAAGAACTAAAGAACTAACAAAAATGATGAACAGCACAATAAATGAAATTAAAAATTATCTAGAAGGAATCAATAGCAGAATAACTGATGCAGAAGAACAGATAAGTGACCTGGAAGACAAAAGAGTGGAAAAAACTACCACACAGCAGAATAAAGAAAACAGAATGAAAAGAATGGAGGACAGTCTCAGAGACATCTGGGACAACATTAAACACACCAACATTCGAATTATAGGGGTCTCAGAAGAAGAAGAGTAAAAGAATGGGACTGAGAAAATATTTGAAAAGATTATAGTTGAAAAAAGTCCCTAACATGGGAAAGGATATAGTCAATTAATTCCAGGAAGTGCAGAGAGTCCCATACATGATAAATCCAAGGAGAAACATGCCAAGACATATATTAATCAAACTCTTAAAATTAAATACAAAGAAAAAATATTAAAAGGAACAAGGGAAAAACAACATATAACATACAAGGGAATCCCAATAATGCTAACAGCTGATCTTTCAGCAGAAACTCTGCAAACCAGAAAGGAGTGGCAGGACATATTTAAAGTGATGAAAGAGAAAAATGTAAAACCAAGATTACTCTATCCAGCAAGGATCTCATTCAGATTTGACAGAGAAATTAAAACCTTTACAGACAGGCAAAAGTTAAGATAATTCAGTACCACCAAACCAGCTTTATAGCAAGTGCTAAAGGAACTTCTCTAGGAGGGAAACACAAGAGAAGGAAATGATCTACAATAACAAACTGAAAACAATTAAGAAAATGGTAATAGGAATATACATCTGTAATTACCTAAAATGTAAATGGATTAAATGCTCCAACCAAAATACATAGAATGACTGAATGGATTAAAAAACAAGTCCCATATATATACTGCTTCAAGAGACCAACTTCAGACTTAGAGATACATACAGACTGAAAGTGAGGGATGGAAAAAGCTACTCCATGCAAATGGAAGTCAAAAGAAAGCTGGAATAACAATACACCTATCAGACAAAATAGACATCAAAATAAAGACTATTGCAAGAGATAAAGAAGGACACTACACAATGATCAAGGGATCAATCCAAGAAGAAGATATAATAATTGTAAATATTTATGCAACCAACATAGGAGAACCTCAATACACAGGCAAATGCTAACAGCCATAAAACGGGAAATTGACAGTAACACAATTAGTAGGAGACATTAACACCCTACTTTCACCAATGGACAGATCATCCAAAATGAAAATAAATAAGGAAAGAGAAGCTTTAATTGATACATTAAACAAGATGAACTTAATTGTTATTTATAGGACATTCCATGCAAAAACAACAGAATACACTTTCTTCTCAAGTGCTCATGGAACATTCTCCAGGGTAGATCATACCTTGGGTCACAAATCAAGACTTGGTAAATTTAAGAAAATTGAAATCATATCAAGTATCTTTTCCAACCACAATGCTAGGAGACTAGATATTAGTTACAGAAAAAAAAAACCTGTAAAAAGATATAAAGTGGTGGCTAAACTATGTGCTACTAAATATTCAAAAGATAACTGAAGAAATCAAAGAGGAACTAAAAAAAAAATACCTAGAAACAAATGACAATGAAAACACGACCACCCAAATCCTATTGGATGCAGCAAAAGCAGTTCTAAGAGGGAAGTTTATAGCTATACAAGCCTACCTGAAGAAACAACAAACATCTCAAATAAACAACCTAACATTAAACCTAAAACAATTAGAGAAAGAGGAATAAAAAGACCACAAAGTTAGAAGAAGAAAAGAAATCATAAAGATGAGATTAGATATAATTGAAAAACAAATGAAGGACACAATAGCAACGATCAATAAAACTAAAAGCTGGCTCTGTGAGAGGTAAATAAAGTTGATAAACGATTAGTAAGACTCAAATCAACAGAAATAGAGATGAAAAAGGAGAAGTAACAACTGACACTGCAGAAATACAAAGGATCATGAGAGATTACTACCAGCACCTATATACCAATAAAATGGACAACCTGGAAGAAATGGACAAATTTTTAGAAAAGCACAACTTTCCGAGACTGAACCAGGAAGAAATAAAAAATATAAAAAGTCCCATAAAAAACACTGGAATTGAGACTGTGATTAAAATCTTCCAACAACAACAAAAAAAAAACAGGACGAGATAGCTTCACAGGCTAATTCTATCAAACATTTAGAGAAGAGGTAACACCTATCTTTCTCAAACTCTTCTAAAATATAGTAGAGGGAGTAACACTCCCAAACTCATTCTATGAGGCCAGCATCACCCTGATGAAGACCAGACACATGTCACAAGAAAAGAAAATTATAGACCAATATCACTGATATACATAGATGCAAAAATACTCAACAAAATACTAGCATACAGAATCCAACAGCACATTAGAAGTATCATACACCATGATCAAGTGGGTTTTATCCCAGGAATGCACAGATACTTTTATATATGCAAATCAATCAATGTGATAAACCATATTTACAAATTGAAGGAGAAAAACCATCTGATCATCTCAATAGATGCAGAAAAAGCTTTTGACAAAATTCAAAACCTATTTATGATAAAATCCTTCAGAAAGTAGGTACAAAGGGAACTTACCTCAACATAATAAAGGACATGTATGACAAACCCACAGCCAACATCAATCTCAATGGTGAAACATTGAAACCATTTCCTCTAAAATCAGGAATGAGACAACGATGCCCAGTCTCACCACTAGTATTCAATGTAGTTTTGGAAGTTTTAGCCACAGCAATCAGAGAAGAAAAAGAAATAAAAGGAATCCAAATCGGAAAAGAAGAAGTAAAGCTGTCACTGTTTGCAGATGACATGATACTATACACAGAGAATCCTAAAGACACTACCAGAAAACTACTAGAGCATAGCAATGAATTTAGTAACGTAGCAGGATACAAAATTAATGCACAGAAATCTCTTGCATTCCTAGACACTAATGATGAAAAATCTGAAAGAGAAACTATAGAAACACTCCTATTTACTATTGCAACAAAAAGAATAAAATACCTAGTAATATACCGACCTAAGGAGACAAAAGGCCTGTATGCAGAAAACTATAAGACACTGATGAAAGAAATTAAAGATGATACAAACAGATGGAGAAATATGCCATGTTCTTGGATTGGAAGAAGAAACATTGTGAAAATGATAATACTACCCAAAGCAATCTATAAATTCAATGTAATCCCTATCAAACTACCAATGCATTTTTCACCGAACTAGAGCAAACATTTTACAGTTTGTATGGAAGCACAAAAGACCCCAAATAGCCAAAGCAATGTTGAGAAATAAAAGCAGAGTGAGAGGAATCAGGTTCCCTGACTTCAGACTATACTACAAAGCTACAGTAATCAAGACAGTATGGTACTGGCACAAAAACAGAAATGTAGACCAATGCAATAGAATAGAAAGCCCAGAGATAAGCTCACTCACATGTGGTCATCTTATTTTTGATTAAGGAGGAAAGAATATACAATGGAGAAAAGACAGCCTCTTCAATAATTGGTGCTGGGAAAACTGGACAGTTTCATGTAAAAGAATGAAGCTAGAACACTCCCTAACACCATACACAGAAATAAACTCAAAATGGATTAAAGACCTAAATGTAAGGTCAGACACTATAAAACTCTTAGAGTAAAACATGGGCAGAACACTCTATGACATAAATCACAGCAAGATCCTTTTTGACCCACCTCCTAGAGAAATGGAAATAAAAAGAAAAAAATAAACAAATGGGACCTAATGAAACTTAAAAGCTTTGGCACAGCAAAGGAAACCATAAACAAGGCAAAAAGACAACCCTCAGAATGGGAGAAAATTTTTGCAATTGAAGCAACTGACGAAGGATTAATCTCCAAAATATACAAGTAGCTCATGCAGCTCAATATCCCAAAAATAAACAACCCAATCCAAAAATGGGCAGAAGACTGAATAGACAATTCTCCAGAGAAGATATACAGATTGACAACAAACACATGAAAAGATGCTCAACGTCACTAATCATTAGAGAAATGCAAATCAAAACTGCAAGGAGGTATCACCTCATGCCAGTCAGAATGGCCATCATCAAAAAATCTACAAACAATAAATGCTGAGAGGGTGTGGAGAAAAATGATCCTTCTTGCACTGTTGGTGGGAATGTAAATTGATACAAGCACTATGGAGGACAGTATGGAGCTTCCTTAAAAAACTAAAAATAGAACTACCATGTGACCCAGCAATCCCATTACTGGCCATATAACCTGAGAAACCACAAATCAAAAAGCATCATGTACCACAATGTTCATTGCAGCTCTATTTACAATAGCCAGGATATGGAAGCAACCTAAGTGCCATAGACAGAGGAATGGATAAAGAAGATGTAGCACATATATGCAATGGAATATTACTCAGCCATAAAAAGAAACAAAATTGAGTTATTTGTAGTGAGGTGGATGGGCTTAGAGTCTGTTATATACAGAGAAATAAGTCAGAAAGAGAAAAACAAATACCATATGCTAACACATATATATGAATCTAAAAAAATTAATAAATGGTTCTGAAGAACTTGAGGGCAGAACAGGAATACAGATGCAGATGTAGAGAATGGACTTGAGGACACGGGGAGGGAAAAGGGTAAGCTGGGATGAAGTGAGAGAGTGGTTTGGACATATATACACTACCAAATGTAAAATAGATAGCTAGTGGGAAGCACCTGCATAGCTTAGGGAGATAAGCTCAGTGTTTTGTGTCCACCTAAAGGAGTGGGATAGGGAGGGTTAGAGGGAGACCCAAGAGGGAGAAGATACATATATATGTATAGCTGATTAACTTTGTTATACAGCAGAACCTAACACACTATTGTAAAGCAATTAAACTACAATAAAGATGTTTAAAAAAACAAGACAAAACACTAATTTAAAAAAAAAATCCCTGTGTTCTGAGCAGTGGGTGCTTAGTTGTTTAAGTGAAAGCAGAAATATAAACAAACAAATATAGTTATTAAATATCTGCAAAGGCCAGCCTTGTAAAGAAAGTCATAGGCTAACAATTCTGTGGATAATATATAGGTGATCAAGTGAAGCAGCAAGAGTATTTTCTTTTATGAAAGTAGCACAAGATTTTACATATTTGGTATAAAACTATGAGAATGTCTGTTTTCATAGTCTGATATGAAAGATCCACACACATAAAAACTCCTTAGTTTTCAATTTGTCTACTTTGCTGAAAGACTGTGTCAATGTCTCCTGGGAATCCATCTTATCTTTCAGAGAGTCTGAATATTGTGGTGAGACAATACTTAGCTGAAATAATTCAATGTTTCCTTTAGGACCTAGGTTCATTTCATTTTCATGTGTGATGTAAAATATGAATGCTATTTTCTATATTGTCTACTGATGATATGGCATCACATAATATTTGTACTCTATATTTGTGCATTACTTTCTCTACACTTTTGTTCTTTTGCTTATTCCTTCCTTTTTAGAGATGAACCTTTTTACTCTATTGCTCATGCAATTCTATTTCTTCTACAAGCCCCAAGATAAATACTCCATTATCCGTGAAAACTTCCTTGGCTCAACAGTGCTCACTGTATCTCTCCCTTAAGCATTTAACTCTCTACACAATTTAACAACTGACCACAGAGTAATTTCTTTCCACAATTTTTCAATTAGTCTAAGGGTACTAGAAAGAAAGAATCTTGAGGTATGATTATTTTGTTTTCCTCCTCACTGCCTCACAGTGCTATTCACAATCACTAAAAGCTAACTGAATGATTTCCAAATATGTTTGAAGTAGTTCAATGTTCCTCAACAGTTTTCTGTCAAAACAATTTAATGCATTTTGTACCTTGAGATTTTTAAAGAGAATACTTCAAATAATGTAAGAGAACTTGGCCCAGATGGGTGTTCATTTCAATACGGCAGAGGAACATTTCTAATGCTGAAGGACTGCTTCTTTCCACCTCCACCTGCATAAACTCCGGTTTTCACACCTTAATTATTTAACATTCCCTTTTGACATGAAATCAAAAGAGACTGGCTCATTAATGTTCCATTCCAGCACACGCTCTTTCTAAAATACTTTAAGAAATTAATGAATATTTCGTTGCCTTCATCAGTGTCAGGAAGTTGGCACCATCATCTAAGAAACCAAATGCTACTTGCTAGGTTTGCTTTCCTGTGCTCGCACCCAAACAGTGTGTGTTCCCTCAACTATCATTTCTGTGACTCAATACACATTAACAGGTGACATAAATGAAAAACAGAATCTGAAACAGGGAGATCAATGAAAGAAAACATTTCTTTTAAAGGCAGATACCTGCCTTGTTAACCCTGCATATGTAAACTCAATCAGAGCTCAAGAGAGGTTAATAAAGTTTAATCTCATATACTTTCTTAGTGGCACTTAATGAAAGTATATATATATATATATGCAGGGAGGGCTTCCCTGGTGGTGCTGTGGTTGAGAGTCCGCCTGCCAATTCAGGGCACACGGGTTCGTGCCC